>NC_137686.1:8243565-8353565 GCF_963989245.1 Nansenia antarctica | reverse complement strand
ATCATCTATCCATCGGTCATCATAAGAAAAAAGTAATCTATGCTAGGGCCAGAGGCCATTGGCAGTTACAATGCTAGAAGAATGAAGAATGAAGTTTTTCTTTTTTTAATCTATATTTAAATTAAAATGTATTTATAGTAGAGAAACTGTACAGGGGGGGTAGAGGGGATGAAGAGGTCTTTAGGAGGGACAATTAATATGTAGCCTGAAGAGATCTGTAGGTCTTCAATCTACAACGGAAGATAGGTAGTGGCTCTGCAGTCCTGACAGCAGTGGGCAGCTCATTCCACCAGCGGGGCGCCTGGACTGCTGCATCCACGTAGAGGTGGTGGTGCCAGACGGCCAGCGCAGGTGGAAGAAGCCACCATCAAGAGGGCACAACAGCGGCTATACACCCTGAGAGTCCTCAGGAAGGAACACAGCAAGCAGGAGATACTGGTGACCTTCTACCGCGGCGCAGTGGAGAGCATCCTCACCTACGGCATCTGCAACTGGTTCTCCAGCTGCACAACAGCGGAGAGAAATGCGCTACAGAGAGTCGTGAGAACAGCACAGAAGATCACCGGCGCCCCCCTCCCCTCTCTGGAAGAGCTGTACAACACACGCTGTCTCAGGAAGGCCTCCAAGATCTCCAGGGACCCGACCCACCCTGGGTACGAACACTTTACCAGGCTGCCCTCGAAAAGGCGGTTCAGGACCCTGGCCGCAAGGACAAACAGACTGAAGAACAGCTTCTACCACAGGGCCGTCCAGGCCCTGAACACAGCAAAGACCTAGGTTCTGGGCCCTGGACAGTCTGGACGGATTGATGGCAGCTGCTGGACTGAAAAAAAAAATCAGGTGTAGTGCTGAGGCACAAACATGTACATTTCAAGCCTGCAAACTGCGACACTTTAAATAAATGTGGAATAATACTATTGTGCAATATGACAACCCTAGTCGTCTGTCTGTACCGTATAGTACAGTGGATAGTGTACATAGCCTTTATTTATGTAAACCAGCTCCTTCCCTTCTTGTGATTTTTTTTCTAAAAGTTTTTTTTTTTTTCCTTTCCTAGCACCAGGGGAGCCACCCCTCCTAAATGTCGTTGTTTGGTACCTGTACTATAGCAATGACAATAAAGTCCATTCATTCATTCATTCACAAGAGCAGAGTGAACAGGCAGGTGTTAGGGGCCTGACCATGGCTTGTAAGCAGGGAGGGGCTGTTCCCTTTGCCGGCCAGTAGGGGGCGAGCACCAGGGTCTTGAATCTGATGTGAGCTGTTACGTGTTAGGGTCCTCACACTTAACCTCTTAACACTAGGCCAGCCGTGCCTATTTCACCTGCTCTTAGCGCCTCCTGGTGGTCAAATGATAGTCTTTTAGCATGGGAAGCTGCTACTTACACACAAAGGCCATTAGTTGGCGCATCTTGTAAATTAGCCTACCTCCTACACAGAAAAACTGAAAAACAGCTTTATACTAGCTTATCCTGATGTGATTTTGAAAATGTAAGGATACAGGGTGGTAGAACGCACATATCTAGGAAAAGTCATGAAAGGAGGGTCCTGGAATTTGATCGAGTGCAAAGGTTTACCAAAAATATTACTCACTTGGTCAAATGACCCTACCCATGGCTGTTCTGGTGTTAAACTTTAGGCCCTATTTGACTCATTTCTGCCTAAAAACCAAACCCATACTAAACTGCTTCTAACATTGGGAGTATGATGATCGGATGCAAAAGCAGGATGCCATTCGATAGGCAACACCTATATGCAGATATGCTCAGATCATAGTTCAGAATAACATACTACACATGACAAGAACATAAAGTCATCAATAATTAAATTAATTAATTAAAATTAAAATGCATTAATCAAATTAATGCAGAATTTGGGTGTCCGGCATTCTGTGCAGGAGTGAACACGAGAGAACGCGTACAGTTAGTATGTATGTATGTAGTGTGTGTGTGTGTGTGTGTGTGTGTGTGTGTGTGTGTGTGTGTGTGTGTATTGTAGTAGACAGTGGGTGTTCCAGCAGAATGAATGTGTCCAGTGTTAGAGTGAACAACCCTGCAGGGATTAATACACTAGAGAAGTGAAACTGTTATTAAACTAATCTCTGAGTGTGTGTGAGGGTGTAAGTGTGTACCCTGCAGGTATTAATATGGTAGAGAAGTGCTGCTAAACTGTTATTAAAACCAATCCCAAGGTACTATTAGATTTCCCCCTGGCACACACTCCATTCCAAATATCACTGAGCTCTGGATCGCAGTGTGTGTGTGAGTGTGTGTGTGTGTGTGTGTGTGTGTGTGTTTGTGTGTGTTCTGGACTGCAGTGTGTGTGAGTGTGTGTGTGAGTGTTTGTGTGTGTGTGTGTGTGTGTGTGTGTATGTATGCGTGTGCATGCGTGTGCGTGTGTTTTGGACCACAGTGTGTGTCTGTGCGTATGTGTGTGCGTATGTGTGTGCGTATGTGTGTGTGTGTGTGTGTGTGTGTGTGTGTGCGTGCGTGTGTGTTTTCTGGACCTCTCTGCCGACCACCATAAACCTATTATTCACACAATGAAACACTTTACATCTGAAGAAAGAGGTCCAGTATACTGCTAGTGAACATGGTCATAATTATGTCAAGGCCCTCTGGCCTAGTGTGGTCTTCTTTAGCCTGGTGTGGCCTGGTTTAGCCTGGTTTAGCCTAGTGTGGTCTTCTTTAGTCTGGTTTAGCCTGCTGTGGCCTGGTTTATCCTGGTTTAGCCTGCTGTGGCCTTGTTCTGACACCATAGGCCAGATATGATGTAATGATGACAACATGAACACACCCAGCAGATGAAGGTCTGGACACAGGCAGTCAGCTGCACTGCAGGCTCTAACACACACACACACACACACACACACACACACACACACACAGACAGACACAGACACAGACACACACACACACACACACACACATAAACACACACACACATACACACACACTGCAAGCTCTAACCTCATCACACACACACACACACACACACACACATACAGCACTACCACTAATGGGCTAAGAATGAGCCCACAGGCACTACGATGATAGAGATACAGTCTGCTTCATCCACTAAGAACACACACACACACACACACACCTACACACACACCCACACACACACACACACACACACACACAGACACACACACACACACCCACACACACACACAGACACACACACACACCCACACACACACACACACACACACACACACACACACACACACACACAGACACACACACACACACACACAGACACACACACACCCACACACACACACACACACACACACACACACACACACACACACACACACACACACACACACACACACCCACACACACACACACACACACAGACAGTCCCCTCCGCCAGACTGGCTGAGAGAGTTTATAGGAAGTAGAGGCTGTCTGTATTTTGTGAGGAACTGATGTCATATGAGGAAGCTAAGCTGAACAGCAGGCCGTCTCCCATACCTTTAACCCCTGAGTTAAGGCCTGTCTGCTGGAACGTTCTGGAACGTCTGGTGATCCGACCCAGGTGGCGGCACAGATAAAGGTTCAGACGGGTAGGTAAGCCAAGGTACCAAACAAAAGGGTCTTTTATTCAAATTAAGTGCAGACGAAACAGGAGCCGCGAAACACGGAGGACTGGAGTCACGGCTCGACAGCACGTAACAGGGGAAGAACACCCGTCTAGAAAAACACTCCTCGTATTATTACAAAAGCGTTGAACACTCGGTGAAGACTAAGGGCAGGGCCTTAGTCTGCTACGACACCAAGCGCCCCGTAATGATTATGTTTAATAATGACTATGTTTAATAATGACTATGTTTAATAATGACTATATTTAATAATGACTATGTTTAATCAGTACAGATCAGGGAATGAGTTGTCTTCGATATTTAATTTACCAACGCTTGTTTTGGTCCCTGAAAAAGGAGAGGAGGGGCCAGGGGTGTTCTAGGGGAGGGGCCAGGGGTGTTCTAGGGGAGGGACCTGGGGAGGGGCCAGGGGTGTTCTAGGGGAGGGACCTGGGGAGGGGCCAGGGGTGTTCTAGGGGAGGGACCTGGGGAGGGGCCAGGGGTGTTCTAGGGGAGGGACCTGGGGAGGGGCCAGGGGTGTTCTAGGGGAGGGGCCAGGGGTGTTCTAGGGGAGGGACCTGGGGAGGGGCCAGGGGTGTTCTAGGGGAGGGGCCAGGGGTGTTCTAGGGGAGGGGCCAGGGGTGTTCTAGGGGAGGGGCCAGGGGTGTTCTAGGGGAGGGGCCAGGGGTGTTCTAGGGGAGGGGCCAGGGGTGTTCTAGGGGAGGGACCAGGGGTGTTCTAGGGGAGGGGCCAGGGGTGTTCTAGGGGAGGGACCAGGGGTGTTCTAGGGGAGGGGCCAGGGGTGTTCTAGGGGAGGGACCAGGGGTGTTCTAGGGGAGGGGCCAGGGGTGTTCTAGGGGAGGGACCAGGGGTGTTCTAGGGGAGGGGCCAGGGGTGTTCTAGGGGAGGGACCAGGGGTGTTCTAGGGGAGGGGCCAGGGGTGTTCTAGGGGAGGGACCAGGGGTGTTCTAGGGGAGGGGCCAGGGGTGTTCTAGGGGAGGGGCCAGGGGTGTTCTAGGGGAGGGGCCAGGGGTGTTCTAGGGGAGGGGCCAGGGGTGTTCTAGGGGAGGGGCCAGGGGTGTTCTAGGGGAGGGGCCAGGGGTGTTCTAGGGGAGGGGCCAGGGGTGTTCTAGGGGAGGGGCCAGGGGTGTTCTAGGGGAGGGGCCAGGGGTGTTCTAGGGGAGGGGCCAGGGGTGTTCTAGGGGAGGGGCCAGGGGTGTTCTAGGGGAGGGGCCAGGGGTGTTCTAGGGGAGGGACCAGGGGTGTTCTAGGGGAGGGGCCAGGGGTGTTCTAGGGGAGGGGCCAGGGGTGTTCTAGGGGAGGGACCAGGGGTGTTCTAGGGGAGGGGCCAGGGGTGTTCTAGGGGAGGGACCAGGGGTGTTCTAGGGGAGGGGCCAGGGGTGTTCTAGGGGAGGGGCCAGGGGTGTTCTAGGGGAGGGGCTAGTAGGGGTGTTCTAGGGGAGGGGCCAGGGGTGTTCTAGGGGAGGGGCCAGGGGTGTTCTAGGGGAGGGGCCAGGGGTGCTCTAGGGGAGGGGCCAGGGGTGTTCTAGGGGAGGGGCCAGGGGTGTTCTAGGGGAGGGGCCTGGGGAGGGGCCAGGGGTGTTCTAGGGGAGGGGCCAGGGGTGTTCTTGGGGAGGGGCCAGGGGTGTTCTAGGGGAGGGGCCAGGGGTGTTCTAGGGGAGAGGCCAGGGGTGTTCTAGGGGAGGGGCCTGGGGAGGGGCCAGGGGTGTTCTAGGGGAGGGGCCAGGGGTGTTCTAGGGGAGGGGCCTGGGGAGGGGCCAGGGGTGTTCTAGGGGAGGGGCCTGGGGAGGGGCCAGGGGTGTTCTAGGGGAGGGGCCAGGGGTGTTCTAGGGGAGGGGCCAGGGGTGTTCTAGGGAAGGGGCCAGGGGTGCTCTAGGGGAGGGGCCAGGGGTGTTCTAGGGAAGGGGCCAGGGGTGTTCTAGGGGAGGGGCCAGGGGTGTTCTTGGGGAGGGGCCAGGGGTGTTCTAGGGGAGGGGCCAGGGGTGTTCTAGGGGAGGGGCCAGGGGTGTTCTAGGGGAGTGGATTCACCGATTTCCGCTTCCCAGTCTCTGGTGGCTGCCTCTTGGAATCGTGTACATGCAGGAACAAAGCAGCGAGTGTCCAACACTGCAAGTGGGGTTTAGTTGTATTATTATTATTATTATTATTATTATTATTATTAGAGAGGATGTTGCTGTGTTCTGTGATGGCCAGAGGCAGCAGATTTGGAGACTTACGCCTTGGCCTCCTGCTTCTCTCTACTGTGTAGGACTGCCTGAGACAGGAAATGAGTTTGACTTTTCCAACCTGTAAAACACCTTAATGGCGACTGTGGGTTACTATGGAGGACAGACAGACACACACATATACATTCCAGTCTTTCGGTGTAATATTGTCTGGTCTAGTTTGTGTGTGTGTGTGTGTGTGTGTGTGTGTGTGCGTGTGCGCGTGTGCG
The DNA here is from genome assembly GCF_963989245.1 of Nansenia antarctica. Taxonomy (NCBI): domain Eukaryota; kingdom Metazoa; phylum Chordata; class Actinopteri; order Argentiniformes; family Microstomatidae; genus Nansenia; species Nansenia antarctica. The sequence continues at coordinate 8,347,518 of NC_137686.1, read as the reverse complement.
TGTGCGTGTGTGTGCATGCGTGCATGTGTGTGCCTGTATGTGTGTGCGTGCCTGTGTGTGTGTGTGTGTGTGTGTGTGTGCGCCTGTGTGTGTGTGCGTGTTTGTGTTTGTGTGTGTGTGTGTGCGTGTGCGCGAGTGCATCTTGTTTGGTGTGTGCATGTGTGCATGTGTGCGTGCGTGCGTGTGCACGAGTGCGACTTGTCTGGTGCGTGCGTGCGTGCGTGCGTGCCTGTGTGCGCATATGCGTGTGTGTGTGTGTGTGTGTGTGTAGAGGGCCTCAGGGGAACATCACAGGCATCTCCACTTCAAAGAGCAGAGTTACAGCCTTCACCTCTGAGGGCGGGGGTCGCCCCCGCTGACATCTACAACAGCTAATCTCCGTAGCAACCAAGACACTCATCAGCTTCCCAGCTGCCACACTCAAGATTGTCATACAACTCAATACTACACCTATACTCAATACTACAACTCAATACTACACCTATACTCAATACCTCAACTCAATACTACACCTATACTCAATACTACAACTCAATACTACAACTCAATACTACACCTATACTCAATACTACAACTCAATACTACAACTCAATATTACACCTATACTCAATACTACAATTCAATACTACAACTCAATACTACAACTCTACTCAATACTACAACTCAATACTACAACTCAATATTACACCTATACTCAATACTACAATTCAATACTACAACTCAATACTACAACTCTACTCAATACCTCAACTCAATACTACAACTCAATACTACAACTCTACTCAATACTACAACTCAATACTACAACTCAATACTACAACTCAATACTACACCTATACTCAATACTACAACTCAATACTCAGTACCCACATTTACATTTCTACCAATTAGCAGACCAAAGAGACAATTAGAGATTACAGGCACAGTCTCCCTTGAGTAACTTAGGGCTGAGTGCCTTACTCAAGGGCACACTAGTAGTGATGTTGGGATTTGAACTCATGACCTTCTGATCACCAGTCCAACTCACTATCCTCTAGCCGCTACCACTGCTACTACACTATACTACACCATACTACACCATACTTGCTACTCCCTACTGCACCCTACGACACCGTACAACTCAATACTTACAACACAAGACTAAGGTCTTATGCATGTCAGGGCCCTTGTAAAGCCATGTTAGCCTCTGACTGTAACATCTCACTCAGCTCCACAGCTGCCAGGCTGAAGGGGAACCATTGTTTTGAATGACGACACGATGAATTAAGATATGAAACAAATCATTCTTCTGTCCCTTGTATCAATAAACTACTGCTCGGGGCTGGTGTCTCAGTCCACACCACCGCACTGTCCCCTGTGTGTGTGTGTGTGTGTGTGTGTGTGTGTGTGTGTGTGTGTGTGTGTGTGTGTGTGTGTGTGTGTGTGTGTGTGTGTGTGTACACTTGGAGAGAGCAAGTGTTTGCTGTGAGGAAAGTAAATGCTGGAAAGCCAAACTTCCTTCCTGTCTGAAGGAGAGCACAGGCCAACCATAACACACACACACACACAGACACAAACACACACTGTGAACAGTACACACACACACACACACTTCCGACAGAGATGTTCTGTGTGAACGGCACACACACACACACACACACACACACGAAGAACAGTACACACACACACACACACACACACAGCCAGTACCTACACATCATTCATGGCCCCACAGAGGCCTGGGAACGGTACACACACATTTACCCAGAATCCCTCACACCACACAATCATCTTTAGAGAGGCGGTAATACCAGCTCATCCTCGTCCTCCAGGGACAAAATGGTAAATGGACTGCACTTATATAGTGCCTTATTCCAAAGTGCTTTACAATGGCCTCTCATTCACCCATTCACACACCCATTCACACACCAATGGCGGCAAGCTACCATGCCTGCTCATTGGGAGCAATTTGGGGTTCAGTGTCTTGCCCAAGGACACCTCGACATGTGGCTTGCCAGGGTTCGAACCGCCAATCTGCCGCCCTTGCGATCATTAGACACTGGCTCTACCTCCTGCATCACAGGCACCCTAACAAAACATTGTTGGTGGTGGTTGTGGGGGTGGGGGGGTGCGGGCACAGGCACAGGAAGGGCAGGGAAGGGCAGAGATGGGCAGGGCAGGGAAGGGCTGGGAAGGGCAGGGCAGGGAAGGGCTGGGAAGGGCAGGACAGGACTGCGCGAAAAGTGAAATGGACTTATGGGCCACACAAGGGCAAATGGAGTAGTGGGTTGCTCATTGCGGCCTGCATCCACCGGCCCCACAGCCCACAGATCGACCGGCCCCACAGCCCACAGATCGACCGGCCCCACAGCCCACAGATCGACCGGCCCCACAGCCCACAGATCGACCGGCCCACAGAGAATTCTCCCGGTGCTCCAGACAGCCAGCCCGATACTGTCGTCCTCCATCGGAGTACTTCCTCTGTCAACTCCCCTCTTCCATACAGCTGACTGCCCTGCCATCTAGTGGCTGCAGAGAGTCACTACCACTCTGACCACTGCCATCTACTGGCTGTAGAGGGTCATTACCATACATCCATACTAACATCCATCCATCCATCCATCCATCCATACAGACATACGTGCTCACATGCATACATACATACATACATACATACATACGTACGTACATAATAACATACTAACATACATACGTTATTTACGCGTACAGGGATGAGGTGGAGCAGCTGGGCAAGCTGTGCAAGGTTAACAACCTGCTGCTGAACCAGTCAAAGACCCAGGAAATCGTTCCCCGCGGTGGTGTAGCGGTCTAAGCACTAGCCACTAGTGCAAGCTGCCCACCGGGGACTGGGATCGAATCCCAGCTCGCCAGACCCGGATAAGGCCGGGGCACACACAGGGAGCGGCATATTGAGCGGCCGCTCCCGAGGGCGGTATAGGAATATTTCCGGACAAGGATCCGTCGCGCAACAGCGCCCCCGGGGTGCCGGAATAACGGTGCTGGGCTCGAGGAGCCAGTCAGCTAGTCTGCCTGGCGGTCTCCTCTGGGGCTGCCGGCCACGGGGTCGTGCGGCGGATCCTAGCAATAGGCAGGGGATAATTGGATGCTAGGTTGGGTTCAATTGGATACCAAATTGGGTGAAAAAGGGATAAAATCTGAAAAACTAATTCAGGGACCAACACAGCGGCCATCATCAAGAAGGCACAACAGCGGCTCTACTTCCTGAGAGTCCTCAGGAAAGACCACATCAGACAGGAGCTGCTTGTGACCTTCTACCGCTGCGCAGTGGAGAGCATCCTCACCTACTGCATCTGCGTGTGGTTCTCCAGCTGCACAGCCGCAGAGAGGAATGCGCTACAGAGAGTCGTGAGATCGGCCCAGAAGATCACCGGCGCCCCCCTCCCCTCTCTGGAAGAGCTGTACAACACACGCTGCCTCAGGAAGGCCTCCAAGATCTCCAGAGACCCATCCCACCCTGGGAACGAACACTTTGCTCGGCTGCCCTCGGACAGGCGGTTCAGGACCATGTTCGCAAGGACAAATAGACTGAAGCTCAGCTTCTACCCCAGGGCCATTCAGGTCCTGAACACAGCAAAGACCTAGGTTCTAGGCCCTGGACAATCTAGACAATTTGATGGCAGCTACTAGATTGTAATCAAGTGCAATACTGAAACACAACTGTGAACATTTCAAACCTGCAAACTGCGACACTTTAAATGAATGTACAATAACACTATGTGCAATATGACAACCCTCGGGTACATAAGGTTCAGAGATAGGAAATGTTAGAATAGGTCTAGCATAGCATAGAGTACAGCACAGTGTTTTATTTGTATAGTAGTGGATAGTGTACATAGCCTTTATTTATGTAAACCAGCTCTTTTCCCTTCTTGTTTTTAGTTTTTTCCTTCCTAGCACCAGGGGAGCCCCCCCTCCTAAATTTCGTTGTATGGTACCTGTACTATATCAATGACAATAAAGACCATTCATTCATTCATTATTACTGTTTTACTGTGTTATTACAGCATTATTCAATTGTTATTACTGGATTATTCAAGTATTATTACAGTGTTATTACCTTGTTATTATGACATTATTATTGTTATTACTGTATTATTACTGTGTTATTACTACTGTAGAAGCCATTTCTCTGTTTTGATATTAGTTTAGTATAATTATTAGTTGTAGCTTATTATTGTATTTGATTATTGTATTTGCTTATAAGTATCAGGAGTTATTGTTTCCATATGTTGTTTATTATTTTGGTCACGAGGGGGCTTCACACAGGTCGACCTCACTCATAGGGTATTTAGGTAGGCTGCTAATGAGGTTAGGAAGTGCACCTGGTGGACATACGGTTTTTACCATCCATCGAAACATCCAAACATCCATCGAAACATCTCGTAGTAGCTGCATGGTTATGGAATTGTTTGCCTGATCTATTTGGAATAAACCAACAAAACGTGAGAATCCTTGTGGACAGTGACACTTCTTTGCCAGCATGCATGATGCGTAAGATCTTTGTTCTAATGGTGCGCCAAGTATTGGCTTTATAGTTGCAAGTAATTAGCCAATACAACTACTACTATTTAAGTGTTATTACCTTGTTGTTACCACTTTATTACAGTGTTATTACTGCATTATTACAGTGTTATTACTGCATTATTACTGTTGTTACTATGCTATTACTGCATTGTTACAGTGTTATTACCATGTTATCGATGCATTATCAAAGTGTTATTGCCATGTTATTATTGCATTATCACAATGTTACCATGTTATTGATGCATTAATACTGTGTTATTACCATGTTATTATTAAAGTGTTATTGCCATGTTATTACTGCATTATTAATATATTGTTACCATGTTATTATTGCATTGTTAGTGTTATTACTGTATTATCACAGTGTTATTACAATGTTATTGATGCATTAATACTGTAGTACTAAAAATAACATTAATAGTGTAGTAATAAAATGTTAATAATTCAGGAATAACACTGTAATTATGCAGTAATAACATGGTGATAACACTGTAATAATGTAGTAATAAAATGCAGTACATACATTAAAAACAGTTATTGTTGACAAAAAATGGTCAATGACGTTTCTTTCATGATGAACTTTTGTCAAGACAAGACTGCTCCTCCAGGTGTGACTACAGTTGTCTGATGCCTCTAACCCTCTGGTATATGATATCAGATTGTGGTTTATTGTTTGATTCTGATCCAGACCACAACAAAGCATTTCAGTCAGGAGGGTTCTTGTACAGCCTCCTAGTGACTTTGTATCACTGTGTGTAGCCAGCCATCATCCAGAGCACAGTAGTAGAGCTGTGTCTGCCAGGGTTAGACGCTTTATGACAAGTTCAGTTGATGTCCTGGACGTTGTGGATCGATAACGACTATCAGATGTATGTTGACTTGTTTCTCCTCTGGCACCTTTAAACAGTAGATACTGAGGTGCCTGGTTAGGATGTTGTCTGTACCAGTAAAGGTAAACACCTTCATCGTTTGACTCATAAGTGCAGCTCAGTGTCACAGATTCTCCCTCTCTACTGATGACTTCAGGTTTTACAGGAGAAATGGAATCCTCAGCTATCAGCTCTGTAATAAAAAATAAAAATACAATTATGACAAGAAAACACTATCATGTTGTTCGTTACATCAACCATAGGACAGCCCAGAACAGAAAAACCTGATATTTAAATATGAATATTTTTATATCTAAATTACTGTAATAAAATGTATTTATATTTTTATTTATATTTCTGATTACACAGCACTAGAATATAATTAGATTAGATATTGTTCACCTGAGGCCATAATGAGAACCAGTATGAGTGAGTTCTCCATGTGGAACAGAGATGTACTAGATCACTTTTCTGTCTTGGTCACTGTATTCTGTTGCTGTGATGCTCGTTGCTGAGAGTTTTCTGCAGAGAGGAAAAGGGGATGTATCTGACTCTGAAATCTGACCTCACTCACAACTGTGTTAGCATGCTTTCCCCAGAGCAATCATTATTAATATTATTACTCAGTTATGATAAATAATGACTTCAGGACATTAACGTAAACATAATTTATCTATATAATAATAATTTATTTATATAAATGTATTATAATATTTACAATATTGTCACGGGTAGCGAGTTATTAGGCATGACGTGCAGCAGAGTTAAGATAAATGACAGCCACGCGGGCATTATTGCTTTTATACAACAGTTGCAGAACAAATCCGAAGTACGTTGTTCTTTATGTTATTTCTTGATGACAGATTAGGTTCAGAGCCAACAGGCTCACAGCCTGCCTCAGGAAGGCCTCCAAGATCTCCAGAGACCCATCCCACCCTGGGTACGAAGACTTTGCTCGGCTGCCCTCGAACAGGCGGTACAGGACCATGTTCGCAAGGACAAACAGACTGAAGAACAGCTTCTACCCCAGGGCCATCGAGGCCCTGAACACAGCAAAGACCTAGGTTCTGGGCCCTGGACAGTCTGGACGGATTGATGGCAGCTGCTGGATTGAAAATCAGGTGTAGTGCTGAGGCACAAATGTGTACATTTCAAGCCTGCAAACTGCGACACTTTAAATGAATGTGCAATAACACTATGTGCAATATGACAACCCTAGGGTACATAAGGTTGCAGAGAATAGGAAATGTTAGAATAGGTATAGCATAGCATAGAGTACAGCAATAGGTTAGAATAGGTATAGCATAGCATAGAGTACAGCACAGTGTTTTATTTGTACTGTATAGTGGATAGTGTACATAGCCTTTATTTATGTAAACCAGCTCCTTTCCCTTCTTGTTTTTTTTAGTTTTTTTTCTTTCCTAGCACCAGGGGAGCCCCCCCTCCCAAATTCCGTTGTTTGGTACCTGTACTATATCAATGACAATAAAGACCATTCATTCATTCATTGTTTAACTTATTCATCAGGAGGTATTGAAATATGGTTGTCTTTGTCTCCCTCTATTGGATGTCATAGAGAAGTGCCTGTTCTTTTGACTATCTATCAGAACTTTATTTTATTTCATTGTAATAGTTCATTGTCTTTTCTTATAATTAATAAATTATCCATTTTGGAAATCAGTCTCTATCTATTTTCAGTAGATGACAGTATTACAAAGAAAAGATAGCAATCATAAATAAAGAATGAAACAGAGCGTTTTTTTTTATCTCATGGGATGTCAGTTAGGGAGGTTTTTGTACAGCGTCTGTGGGTTTCCTGTCACTGTGGGCTGCAGGGCGCAGTAGTAGAGAGCAGAGTCAGTCACTTCAGCAGAGGAGATCTCCAGATACAGTTGGGTCTTCTCTGTGTTCAGTTTACCAGAGAGGCGAGGGTCCAGAGACTCAGCAGTCCCTCCGGTCCCAGTGGAGCCTACAAGGAGAAGGAGGTACTGGGGAGCAGATCCTGGGTTCTGCTTGTACCATAGTAGCGAGAACGCTGAGGAGTAGTTGCAGGACAGAGTAACTTTGCTGCCTTCTTCTCCATGTACTTCATGCTGGTTTGACTGGATAGTTTGCCCAGAACTGACACCTGGAAACATGAGGAAGTGAACATTGAGTCATGACTTTTTTTAAACATATAATATTTCATACTACTAAGTAATTTTAATAGATACTACTCCAAATGTCAGTATTTTCCCAAAAATAAACAAGACTATTACAACACTATGAAGCAGTACACCACTTACGCATAAGTGCCGAAAAAATGATAATTGAACAGATACACAGCATTGCTGGGGTTGGACGTGAAACTGACTAGTACCAAAGAAAGGTTTTAATGCATGAAACTGAATTCTTCAGCGATGTTGGAACACATCAGCCCTGTCTTTCTGTTGAAGCTCCACCCCAAAGGACTTTAATGCAGTCAGGTTTTTGTACAGTGGTTCTGGGTTTCCTGTCACTGTGGGCTGCAGGGCGCAGTAGTAGAGAGCAGAGTCTGTCACTTCAGCAGAGGAGATCTCCAGATCCACACGGTTTCTCTCCTTATTCAGGTTAACAGACAGTCGAGGGTACGGAGGATCAGCTCTCACTACAGTCTCTTTATCTCCATATGCTGTGATGAGGAGGAGGAACTGAGGAGCAGATCTGGGATGTTGGTGATACCATAACAGACTACCTGATGTTTTAGTTAGTGAGTAGTTGCAGGAGAGCTTGACATTGTCACCCTGGATCGCATGTTCTTCCAGACTGATGGAGAATATTTCATCTTCGTAACTGTCACCTGCAGAAAGTCAAGATTGTGTAAATATGTTTAATGTTTTTTTATTTTTACAAATAGTAATATGTTGGGTTTTGTAATGTATATGTTATGTTTTCAAAGTTGTTATTAGTTGTCTATTACTGGTTACTGTATTTCACTTACCTACTAATGTTAAAAATATGACTTTTATGACTATCCAACACAGCATGGTTGATGTTATAGAGACAAGCTGACAATGAACAGAGAAGAACACTTCATGCCACTCTACTTTCTTCTTCTTCTTCCATTCTAGCTCCTCCTCTCAATGAAGTTGTACACCACATCTCCTTTCAGAAAGGAGGGCAGAGGTAGCCTAGAAGTTGGCTAGCAATCGGAAGGTCACACGTTCGATCCCCCTGCCTCTGGAGGGAGCTGTATGTGCCCTTGAGCAAGGCACTTAACCCCTAATTGCTCCAGGGGCACTGACTATGGCTGACTCTGTGCCTAAAGCATAGAATACCAAATTCCAACAATTGACTGACATGTTCATTGCATGGCAATAAACTATTATTATTATTATATTCTGAAGAGGAGGAACCACGGTCAGGGAGGAAGATTTGGTGTAAGCTTTGTCTCTAATTTCCAGGACCAACAACAGAACAAACGAAGCCTTGCGCATTGTGACAGGACGCCTGCGTACTACCCCCGCGGACAACCTTCCCATCCTAGCAGGCATCCAGCCCGCAGGCCTCCGCCGCATGGGAGCCACAGCACGTCTCGCCTGCCGAGCCGTGGAGCTTAATAACCATCTGCTCCATGATAGGCTCACTATAACAGCGGAGCCCTCCCGGCGTCTCAAGTCGAGACACCCATTTGTGCCTGCCGCACAGGATCTCAGGCAGCAATGCAGAGATCTTAACATCAGTGCGGCAGGAAGGGCGGATTATATGTGGCGCGCGGAGTGGGAGGCAAACACCTCCAAACTCCGCGACCACATCCCAGTCGCCGGCCCTGAGCCCCTCGGGATGGACTTGCCAAGGCTATCCTGGGTGAGGCTCAATCGTCTCCGGACCGGCGTCGGGCGTTTCCGCTCATCAATGCACAGATGGGGCTTGGCCCCAAACGCGTCGTGCGAGTGTGGCGCAGAGGACCAAACCGCAGACCATGTTATCCTGGATTGCCCGGTGTACCACCCACCCAACGGGATGCACGGTCTGTCGGTATTAGATGACGAGACGATGACGTGGCTTCTGGAGGGGGGTCCAGAAATATAGCCCGGGTGAGCCCCTCAACCAGGTCTCAGGGTGGTAAAAGGGTAGCCCCTCGGCCCCGAGCCTGGTGGAGTGGAGAGGAAAACAACTACCCATACGCCCAGTGGCGGCTCCTGACAAATCTCTCAGGGGGGGCAATTGTTGCGTTGATGGTTAAGGTGACACGTTCAAGGGTAAATTCACCTAAATCAGCGGGCTTAAATAAATTGACTCTCACAGCCATTGGTATTCAGTTATCACATATTTTATTTTAGGTGCAGCAAATCCAGGATAAAGGGCAGTGGCACAGGGGCTGATAATGTGCAATGGATGGATAAAACTATTTACATACTACAAAATATGGACGGCATACATACTGCTCACTTGTATTGAAATTTAGCTCGTCTCTCTTTCAAAGCAGCAAAACAATCAATGACCCTCTCATTAAAATCAGGCATCTTCCTGACTAGTTCCCTCTCCATTGAAAGCATGGCCAGTGCATTCAGGCGCTCCTGGCCCATTGTGTTTCGCAGGAAGTTCTTGATTCTCTTAAGGGTCGAGAAACACCTCTCAGCTTCAGCTGTTGTCATGGGAGTAGTAATTAGGATGTTCAACAGAGCTACAGTCTCAGAGAAAGTCTCCTGGAGGTTGTAACTGTGTAGAACCTGGTACAGTGCCAGTGCACCAGAGCAGCCCTTGAACTCAGCACTCTCATAGACAAGGGACAGCTCAGTCTTGAGCTTCACCTGGTTCAGCATGGGGTATGCCTTGACAGTGGTGTTCAGAGCCTCAACAGGGAATGCATGGCAGTGCTGTTGGAACATCTCTCCTTGGAGCAGCGTGGCACTCACAAGGTGGTTGGTGAAAGAAAACCTTTCTTTGGAGTGGGCCAGGATTGTGTCGCAGATCTGTCAAAAGTATGGGGTGTGAAAGAAAATGTGGAAATAAGCACTTTGGAAGTACAACACTGAATAAAGACTGCTACCATCCCATCCCTGAATGTAACTCTGATTGGTGGTGATTTTCCAACACTGTGTTTCAAAACTTGGACCTACCTCTTTAGACAGCCTCTGCTTCTCTTCTTCTCCCAAGACCCTCCTTGATGTTCTGGTTCCTGTGGCTTCTTGCTGCTGCTCTTGAGATGAGCTTTGGTCCCTGAAGGCAGACAGACCAACAGTGTTAAGATTTCAAATAAGAAAATGTAGCTGAACAATCTGCTGTCTTGTAGTTGTAATTGTATCTACAGTAATTTCTGAAATGTAGTCTAACGATGATTTAAGGTCTCCAGGAGAGAGGGATCTGGTTAACAGTTGACTTTAGCTTTAACAGGCTGTGCACATGAGTCACTCCCGACCACTTAGATATCTTGGAGCTATTTAGGTAGATATGCTTATTCTTGAATATAAATATGTAGGTCTATCTATTCACAAATTAAACCTCAGACATTTTTAGACATGTTCTATATATTAGCCTAATACATATATCAAAAAAAAATGCTTAGTTGTAATTCGCTGACAAAATGTATTGTTACTACATTACATTAAGTAACTACATATTAATATAATGTAACATAATACATTAAATGCAAAGTTTTGTTGCAAAAAAGAAGCTTCGCATAGCAACCTACCAAATGAATAGTGGAATATCCTACTCCAATTACTCGGGCAAGCCCTAATTTTAATTCAACTCATTGTTATATAAGCCTACTAGTTTTACCGGCGCCTTTCCCATTCATCATAGCATGCATACATTTGATTATTACAAAGTTCTATATTACGGAGAAGGTACAAACTATATTTTTTGATCTTACCTTATGGCCTGCATGCTGCTTGTGGACGGCATGTTTTATGAAGACTGCGTCAATGTCAACCCCTCGTAAATCCTCGGTTATACGATTTTCCAATTTCCCCTGCCTTTGTATAAACTTGCTTTATAATAAAATTTGGTCTGGGTGGTCCTAATTCCTTTACTGTTAATTTCTCCTGGTTGCTACGACGGCTGAACGGTGTTTGGCTAGCCGCCATTGCCATGGTGAACGAACGTGATCTGAAATGAAGGTTAATTCATAGCTTTCAGTCACGTGGTTTCTTCCCTAGCAACCACCAACCTGACGGGCAAAAAGTATCATAGCAACATCGCTCAACATGGCGATTTACCGGGTGCCTACTATTTAGACCACCTCACCCATGAAGAACTATCAAGATACACGACGGTGATAGGAGTGGAGGATCGACTCCATTCAAAAACGTTTGGATTCCATGTCTTCTCCTCTATCCGGACACGTTGGAATTATTTTCCTAACCCCCGGAGAATCAAAGTTATTAACCCGCAAAAGGTGCGTCCTTGACCGGCTTTCTCCGTGAATAACACCGGTTATGGAGGTGGTACACATACAAGACTATTATTGCTAAATTCACCATCAGTATACGGTCATTTTGAGCCATTAACCACCTCGCTGACACCCCGAGAAGATATACTTTTAATACGAAACTCGATCAACCGGGCGTTCGGGAGTTCTACCGCTGCTGGAAGGAACTCCCGCTGACAGTGGGTCGAGGGGATATTTCTACCCGGGAATTCGCTCCTTGCTGTGTCCACGGTGATAGGAGTGGAGGATCGACTCCATTCAAAAACTTTTCGATTCCCTGGCTTCTCCTCTTTCCGGACACGTTGGAATTATTTTCCTAACCCACGGGAAATCAAAGTTATTAACCCGCAAAAAGTGGGTTTTGCCCGTGGGTTTTGCCCGCAAAAAGTGCCTTTTGCCCGTCAGGTGGGCGTTTCCACTATGCTGTGACGTCACATGAAAGCTATGAATTGGCTAGCTCGTCTAAAGCTACGCCGGACATGACGTAAGCACGTACGATTCTTTGTGCATGTCCCAAAACCCCATAGACAAACGACCGAATGGCCTGAAGTTACCAAAATAGATTTTACATGCAAGTCTACGAGAACAGCCTAGTGCAACTTCGAGTAGACTGAAAGTTGCCCTGAAAGGGGCGGGACTTGAAGCTGATTGGAACATACTCCACAGAACACTAGCTGATTGGACTATGATATACTCCACAGAACACTAGCTGATTGGACTATGATATTCAGAAGCAACACTGTCTAGAAGTCATAGAAAAAAAATCTCTCTCTTCTCCCTTTGGTGGGGCAATGTCCAATTGCCCCTAATGAACCAGCCTCCCCTGATACGCCGAAGAAGAAGAACAGAACAAAAAAAACAATAGTGATTAAATTACTTGGACCTACTGACCCTAAGTGAGTTGTTGTTGTTTACCTGTAGTGATGATTAGAATCAGGAGGGGTTGGTTCTAAAAACACATGGCTTTGTTCAAAATAATTATTTCTTGATGACAGATTATTAATTTCTTCCAGAATAAATTTACTTCAATTAAAGGTTGGATGTTTCTAATGTGTGACATTAAGCTAATTCACCAAAGGGTGAATTTTTTATTACCCATTTTACTCACCAATAATTGTGGAGGGCACATGTAAGTGCAGCTCAGGGTCGGATTCTCCCTCTTCATCCATAGTGGGAGACAGAACCATCAGTTCTGTAAAGAAATTATAGAAAACATGATTTCAGTAGAGTAACATAGCATAAAATATAAGAAAATAAGTTTAAAGCTAGTGCTACCAGGCTACAATATTAAATGTGAGTTTATATCATAATATAAACTCATATCCTCTTACCTGAAGCCAGAAAGTGTATAAACAGTCACTGCCTGACAACCTTGCACACACGCACACACGTGGATGTATGGATATAGCACTAGACTATGCCTGTCGAGTGGTTATTACTGAACATACAAACAGCATGTCCACGTGTAGAGTCTCAACCCTCCGATTCCTGGGGATGCACATGCGGGATGACCTGACCTGGAAGGACAACACAAAAGCCACCATCAAGAAGGCACAACAGCGGCTATACATCCTGAGAGTCCTCAGGAAGGAACACAGCAAGCAGGAGATACTGGTGACCTTCTACCGCAGCGCAGTGGAGAGCATCCTCACCTACGGCATTTGCAACTGGTTCTCCAGCTGCACAACCGCGGAGAGAAATGCGCTACAGAGAGTCGTGAGAACAGCACAGAAGATCACCGGCGCCCCCCTCCCCTCTCTGGAAGAGCTGTACAACACACGCTGTCTCAGGAAGGCCTCCAAGATCTCCAGGGACCCGACCCACCCTGGGTACGAACACTTTACCAGGCTGCCCTCGAAAAGGCGGTTCAGGACCTTGGCCGCAAGGACAAACAGACTGAAGAACAGCTTCTACCACAGGGCCGTCCAGGCCCTGAACACAGCAAAGACCTAGGTTCTGGGCCCTGGACAGTCTGGACGGATTGATGGCAGCTGCTGGACTGAAAAAATCAGGTGTAGTGCTGAGGCACAAATATGTACATTTCAAGCCTGCAAACTGCGACACTTTAAATAAATGTGCAATAACACTATTGTGCAATATGACAACCCTAGTCGTCTATCTGTACAGGATAGTATAGTGGATAGTGTACATAGCCTTTATTTATGTAAACCAGCTCCTTCCCTTCTTGTGATTTTTTTTTTTTTAAGTGTTTTTTTTTCTTTCCTAACACCAGGGGAGCCACCCCTCCTAAATTTCGTTGTTTGGTACCTGTACTGTAGCAATGACAATAAAGACCATTCATTCATTCATTCATTCATTCATTCATGCAGATATAGAGGATGGTTGAAGGAGACTGGCACCTATGAACATAGTTGTTGTACAGGAGCTGTATATCCTGTAGTCACAGTGGGCCTCAGAGCACAGTAGTACACAGCAGAGTCAGACAGCTGCAGCCTCTGGATCCTCAGAGGAACTGACTTCAGAGTGGAAGTGGTATTGTCAATATCAAATCTCCCTTGGAATTCGTCTTCAATATATGTAAGAGATATATTCAGTGGTCCAATCACATTGTTTTGAAGTAAATATTTTGGGTTATCTTTTACAGACTGGATGTACCAGAAGAGAAATGGTGATGCATTAGAGGTTTCATATTCACAGTTGAGAGACACGTCTTCTCCTTCATAAGCAGTCACCGTTCCCTGCGACTGAATGACTCTGTCTCCTTTGCACTCTGCAAAACAAATAAACCCCCCAACATATTTCGTAAATCTAATACAAATATAGAAAGATGTATATATCAGCACTGTGAGGAAAACTGTGTCAAAGTAAGTCACACTGGGTGTCCTACCTAAGAGAAGTGAAGCAAGAACCATGGAGGTCCACAGCCAAGCCTGCAGGTCCATCATCATGTACAAAGAACCAGAGCAACAACTAACTGATGTCTTTGTTCCACAGGTAATGAAACCTGAAGGAAAGTTCTAATCCAAGGTTCTAGTTCTAATCCAAGGTTCTAATCCAAGGTTCTAGTTCTTATCCAATCTGTTCTATAACTTGTTCTTTTCTCACACCTGCCAGAGACCCTCCTCAAACAGCCAGTTCACATTCCCACCAGTGAGACAGTGTCAGCGTTGCCCTCTTGTGGTTGATGATGGCATTTCTAGTACATTGCCGTTTTCTCCATCCAAAATGCCCTGTGCTACGAGAAAATCAAACCTACCCTCAGATATACTATGTACCCTATTTCAATGATGTTGACACTTTTGAGCTGCAATGGAAGAGGTTATTTTGACCATACGATCATCATCATCATCCTCCTCCTCCTCATCGTCCTCATCATCATAATGCTAGTCTTGGTTGGGGCTGGGATGGTGAGGAGAGGGTCTCTCGTTAGATTTCAATGTGGATCACTGTTCTATTCAGCAGACGTGTGTCCATGTGCTGCACAGAGGGTTGTTGTACAGGGGCTGTATATCCTGTAGTCACAGTGGGCCTCAGAGCAAAGTAGTACACAGCAGAGTCAGACAGCTGCAGCCTCTGGATCCTCAGAGGAACTGACTTCGCTTTAGAATCCAAAGTGGAATTGAATCTCTCCTTGAACTCGGCGGCAGTGTCCCCAGATCCAAACAGGAACCTCATCAGTAAGTATGAGGGGCGGTCATCGGTCCGCTGTCTGTACCAGAACAGATAAGGACTTGGATCAGAAGTATCGTATTGACAGGTGAGTGTCTTCTCCGCTCCTACAGTAGCAGTCGCATCTCCTGTTGGTTGAAACACACCGTCTCCTCTGCCCTCTGTAGAGAAATTAAAATATATGTTAGTGAGGAAAACTGATTAAAATAAAATAAAAATCATTTATGTAAGTAATTGAGTAAAATAACGGTTTCATACCATGATGAAATGCAGCCAGAATCAGTAGAATCACAAGGCAGGGTTCCATGTCGACTGTGAGAGGGTCTGAGAAGAGTGATGGTGGGATGGGTTGTGTTCTCACGCTTTATTGTGCAGGAATCAATTACACACTGTGTAGATTAGGATGTCACTACCAACTCAGCAAACTTGAGCATTTTCTCTTGATCCTGACAAACTCCCCAGTCCCTACCAGTGACAAATATAGGCCTACCCATAACTAGATGCAGTTACCACAACTCTTCACACGAGAGATGGTGCAGAAACTGCATTACATGTGCTGGATTTGCGCTAAACTTAATGTTTTGTAGTAAAAAAACAAATAAACACATTTCCTGTCACTTTCTTTGCTGCATCACTTGAATTTAATGTTGCAAACACAGTTATGGATATGAGATTATATTTTAGATTATTACGGGACTTTTTGGCCACTTGGTTAAAGACCAATTTTGTGCAGTGACTGAGATGATGTCCCATCAACTGTGCTTTTTCCTCTCCACCATTCAACTTTGTACATTTGTGTAAGTCTCCCCAGGCCTCAGGGTCACATTCCTAAGCAGTTTGGTTCCTCTCCGTTTGCTTAATTTGTAATGACAACCTAATCCACAGTGTGTAATTGATTCCTATGCAAATCAGAGACACTATAAAAACAATGATATTGATTCCAAAATGACACTAAATATTATCCTTGCATTAAGATATACCACAACGCAATGTGGAAAAAGTGAAGGGGTCTGAATACTTTTCAAATGCACTGTACAATTTTGCACTACTGTAGAACTGGTCCCGCTGTAGTACAACTACCATCACCTTATCACCATATACTACTTTTTAAATGTGTTTTATTATATCACCATACTTATTTTACTTTATTCTGTTATTGTTGATTGAGTTTTTTGCTGCTTTATTGCATTACTGTTGATTTTGTATTCTGCTGCAATGCAAAGAACCTGAACCTAAGAATAACCACACATTCAGTTCTGCAATTCTGATTCTGACTGTGTACATGCCTGCCCCAGGGAATGTTCTCAACTGGGAGGCCCTGGGGGGTATTCCATCAACGTCGTTAAAGGATAATCCAGGCTTATTTTGATAAATCCTGCGAGATTGATAACAAACAAACAAAGAGAGCGGGGAGCCTGTTGGATTAGAGTCCAGTACTCTGAGAAGCGGGACGACAGCATTCCTCTTCATGGTCTTCAGATTCAGCATCTGAAACTGTATCTTGTTTGCTGACATCCTCGTAACTGAGGGTTGAGGCCAGCTTTTGTACAGCTAGCAGTATATTGAGAACACATTCTCTTTTACAAAAGGTAGAAGTATACAATCTACTCTGTAACTGTAACTGGTTTGTTCCCTTACAGACACACCTGTATACAGGAGCAGTTTGTTCCCTTACAGACACACCTGTATACAGGAGCAGAACAGAGTAGGCAGGTTTGAAGCCATACAGTAATGATACACCTGAGGCATGGAGGCAGTGGAGGAATTTCACCCTTGTGAAATAAGATGTTTTACAGTTGCAAAAGTGTTAAGTCAACAAGTTTATTGTCCAAAGCAAAATAATAGAGTATGGTGCACTGAGTAATGAAAGGCAGCTCAAATACATGTTTGAGAGCCACACAAGACCCCAGAGGTGTGGTGACTTGAAAGTGAGATTGTTTAGTTCAAACTATGTGGAATGGTTGCTGTCTTTCATTCAAACAACAAAGTATGTTGTTGAATATTGTACCCTTTATTTATTTTATTTTACTATTTATTTTTATGTTATTATTATTATTTATTTATTTTATTTTACTATTTATTTTATGTTATTATTATTATGTATTTATTTAATTTCTAATACATTTCTTAAGTGTCTATATTTTGGGATGGTAAGCATAGCCGTTGGCACTTAGCATATCGTTGCATTCATATCTGTATGTTTTCGAAGATAACGGCTTTCAATATTTTATTTATTTATTTAGTATTTTGTATAAATAATAAAATATATTGTTTATTTATTTTTGTTACTACTATCTTACCTTGCTCAGTAAAGGGAAAGGGGTGAGTGGATGGGTGGGGGGTTTTGGGGGTGAATCGCAGATTTAAATTGTATCTTGGTGTACTTCTGTATAAAAAGGAAAATCTTCAATAAACAAATTGTAAAAAATAAAAAGTGAGATTGGTTAACACAGCCTTCACAGGAAGCCTTTGGGGTCTCAGCAGTTTGAGAGTAGTCGCTGAGGCCCCTTATTCGTTGTTTATCATTGAGCAAATCTGTGGGGTATTCCATCAACGTCGCTAAAGGAGAATCCAGGTTTATTTTTATCCAGGTTTATTTTTATCCAGGTGTATTTTTGTCTTGTGAGACTTAACTGATCAGTCCATTGTGTTTTCTGGATTGGGTTTCCTTGTTCTAGATTGTGAATTTGTCTGTGGAAATGTTGAAGAAGAAAAAAGAACAATGGGTGGTGACAGTTGTTGTTGTCTAATGCTTTAATGCTTCTATTTATGAATGTCGCTGCACCTGTTGGGTGAGGAAGAACATCCATTTCCTCATACCTTTAGTGATGGTGATGGGCTTACCCTAACCCTAACCCTTAAACTGTGAAGGTGAGAGAGGATAAATACTCATCACTCTGCCTCTGACTCTCAGACCAGATCCAGGGACTCACACAACTCAAGGTAAGAACATGGCAAGTCTGTCCAAATATGATAAATGGAATATATCGGGAATGATTTTGAACAAGCTAAAATATAGTTTGTATTAGGCCACTAATAAATAATCTTATTGCAGGGATGTAATTGGCCAAGTTAAACATATGAATAGTATTGTTTATATTATTTGTGTTGTTCTTACTGTAAAGCATTTGGAGACAATTCTAATTGTAAAAAGTGCTATACAAATTCATGATTGATTGAAACGGTCCAAGTCAAAATAAATATGAAGTTACAGCTTTCTAAATGTCTTAACATTAAAACCACTGTTGGTTTAATCCTACCAGATGGAGAAAATATTGCTCATGCTTGTGATGTTCACTACATGTTGTGCTTTACCTCAAGGTAAGATATTCTTTCTCCACATTTGTGGTTTTGTTTTCCCACTATACATGAGGTTAGATTAGAAATGTACCCATCCTTTGCTACAGTGCATTGCTGTTGTTTTTCTCAGTATATATATTTTTTAAAAATCACTGAATAGTGTAGCTAAAATGAAGAAAGGTCGTGGTGGTCTAGTGGATAGTGAGTTGGACTTGGGATCGGAAGGTTGTGAGTTCAAATCCCGCCTGAAACCACACCACTACTAGTGTGCCCTTGGGTAAGGCACTTAGCCCTCGGTTACTCCAGGGGGAATGTCCCTGTAATTCGTAATTGTAAGTCGCTTTGGATAAAAGCGTCTGCTAAATGGCCAAATTAATTTAAAAATTAAGAAAAATACAGGTGAAAATAAAACTGTAGAGAAAAAGTATTTAGAAAAATAGTTTTCAAAATCTTTGTGATCAAACTGATGGTAGATATGTCTGAGATAACCTGATCTTGATACCTCTCACCTCACCTCACCTCTCCTCTCCTCCTCTCCGTGCTGCAGACCTCTCCGGTAAAGTGTTCACCTTTTCACAAGAGACCAACACAGCTCATGTGAGGCTGATGCCCTCTGCAGAAGACAAATTCACATCTGTGACGGTCTGTCTCAGGTAACTACTGCAGTATCACGCACAGAAGCAAACTGTTAGCAAAACGGTTAGTGTGAAATCCAGGCATAAACCTCTCTCCTCACAGTGATCTGCAATGCCCCTACCCCGGACACCTTCAAAACAGCCCTCAAAACATCTGTTCACCAAGGCCTTTTAGTTTTGTCACTGTCTCTGTGTTTTCTGTTTTTTTCTGCCTGACTGTTTTCTGTAAATGTGTAAAGCGTCCTTGGGTTCCTTGAAAGGCGTTATTAAAAAAAAAACTATATATTAATATCATTATTAAAACCCCTCCAAATATTTCTCTCAAGGTACTTCACAGATCTGAGCAGAGGCTACGCCCTCTTCTCCATCGCAACGCCTTCATTCAGCAACGGTTTCCTGCTCTTCAAACCGAGTGAAACAAACAAAGGGACCCAATTTTATGTGAACGACAAACTGACTGTGTACCTGGGGCAGGACCACACTCTCAACACCTGGCACTCCCTGTGCTCCACCTGGGCGTCCGACACGGGGCTGGCGCAGCTGTGGCTGGACGGCAAACCCAGCTCGCGGCGGTTCACCAGCTCCACCGACATCAAACAAACCCCCATCATCGTCCTCGGCCAGGAACAGGACTCTTACGGAGGGCGGTTTGACGCCGCGCAGTCTTTCGTCGGCCTGCTGTCCGACGTCCACATGTGGAACTACGTCCTCTCGCCTTGTGAGATCCAGCGCTACATGAGCGACCTGAACTTCACTCCGGGGAACGTCCTCAACTGGAGGGCCCTGGAGTTCCAGATCACAGGCAGAGTGGTGCTGGAGGACAAGCAGGGGGAATGCTATCATTAGTATCTCGTGTGTACACTACTTAAACTAATGAAAGAGCATCGCGACTGACTACTTAACGGTAATACCTAACAATAACCAGCGACAGCTGTTGACAGCTTTGACAGACAGCAAAGCAAGAGACTAATCTCATCCGCACCCGTAGACACAGTCTAGCAACTGTTGTCGAAGTGATAGCTACGTGACAACAATGATATTGAGATTAGTCTCTTGCTTGCTTCAGTTTTGTGTCGACGGTCACCCCTCAACTCCTGGTCAGGTGATATTGCTGTCTACCTTGAACATAAATATACTGAATGGCCGAATGATTCAATGTTTGTGATTATTACGTTGAATGTAAATTATTTTAAATGTTTGTTTTGATCAAAGTCCTCTTGAGAGGCTTTCTTAAATGTCAAATCATCAAATTACAAATAAAATCCTCCTGTTAAAACCTGAGTAAAAAGCCGTGAGAACCTGAGATAGAATAACTGGAGTACTAACTGGCATGACCTCTTTCTGTGGGTTCCATTTCTGCAAGACACATAATGGCTGTTAATACCACCAACCAAGACCAAGAAATCGGAAAGATATTATCCCCGGATATGATGTCAAGGCTCTGTGTAACATAGCTATGCAACAAGATATCCGTGTGTGTATATACTGTATATACACACCCAAAATGCTGTCAAAACTTACACTTTTCAGGCCACTGAAAACTACAACCAGACACAGCCAGCCAATCAACCACAACACCAAGAACTAGCAATTCCAGTGGTAGACAAAAGGGGGTAAAGAGTATGTATGAGTTGTGTGTGCTGTACTGTCTCTTTACTGACCAGGTAGTCGTCCGGCCGGATGCTGAAGAGTTCTCTGATGTAGCGGAAGGTGATAGGTCTTAAACTGAAAATCACTGTAGTGATGAGCAGGTCAGACAGTCCTCACAGACAGTGGGAGAAGAGGGAGGGAGAGGCGGGGGAAGAGGGAGAGAGAGGAGGGAGAAGAGGGAGAGAGAGGAGGGGGAAGAGGGAGAGAGAGGAGGGAGAAGAGGGAGCGAGAGGAGGGAGAGAGAGGAGGGGGAAGAAGGAGAGAGAGGAGGGAGAAGAGAGGAGGGGGAAGAGGGAGAGAGTGGGAGAAGAGGGAGAGAGAGTGGGAGAAGAAGGAGAGAGAGGAGGGGGAAGAGAGGAGGGGGAAGAGGGAGAGAGTGGGAGAAGAGGGAGAGAGAGTGGGAGAAGAGGGAGAGAGAGAGGAGGGGGAAGAGGGAGAGAGTGGGAGAAGAGGGAGAGAGAGTGGGAGAAGAGGGAGAGAGAGAGGAGGGGGAAGAGGGAGAGAGTGGGAGAGGGAAGAGGGAGAGAGAGAGGAGGGAGAAGAGGGAGAGAGAGGAGGAGGGAGAAGAGGGGGAAGATGGAGAGAGAAGATGGACAGTGATAACAATGACAGTGTTACAGTGATGGAGAGAGAAGATGGACAGTGATGACAATGACAGTGTTAAAGTGAGCTGAATACCAGAGGATTATTCACAAAAAAAGACATTCATCCACATGCACACACACTAACTCAATCAGCTTCACTTACCCGGGGAAGAAGATGCTCTCGACCACAACAAAGTCCTGCATGAGGAGGACATCCCTCTCTGGCTCAAGCTGCCCACTGTGGCCTCTTTCACACCGGCAGTTCCGAACGCCGGTTCGCGTTCGCGTACCGAAACCTCCGAACGTTGGCGATGTCTGGCGAACGATACACTGGTATGAACGCGGGCTCATTCACCAGACAGCGCCAACGTTCGGAGGTTTCGGTACGCGAACGCGAACCGGCGTTCGGAACTGCCGGTGTGTAAGCCCTATGTGTGGGTGATGATGCCCAGCTGGATGGCACCTTTCAGGGCAGACAGGGGGGTTGGAGAAAGGGGTTAAGGATGACCCTAGGTACAGGGTCAGCCAGTCAGCACCCTTGGAGCAATTAGGTTGTGCCTTACTCAAGGGCACAACGGCAGTGGTAGGCACCTTAGATATGATGCCAGCCCAACCCTCCAGTCACCAGTTCACATGCAGCTCGCTCCTGAGGCGGGGATTGAACCAGAGACCTTCCGATTGCTAGCCGGCCTCTCTAACCTCTAGGCTACTACCGCCACCTCTAGGCTGTTCTAGTGGGTAGTGTGAGGACATGAGACGAGACAGGACTCATTTATTGACGGCAATTCCACCAGGCTCCACTGACTCCAGGCAACTTCGAGGCATGAAAGAGACCAGGACACAACCAGGTGACATTACTGTACATTCATTTATTAAAACATATTTACATAAATGTATACATAGAATAAAACTAAAATGGATGACGATGTCAAAGTCAGGTTAAAAACAGTGACTGCAGCTCCTCCCTCCCCACTGCAGGGAACAACATCAATGTTGCTAAAGGAAAATCCAGGCTTATTTTGATAAATCTCACAAAACAAAAAAAACTAAAATAAGCCTGAAGAATAGAGAACACAGTAGACAAATGTGGACATGGTTGTACAAGTTGCTGAAACTGAAGTTCTAAGCAAAAAAAAAAGCCTGGATTTTCCTTTAGCGATGTTGATGGAATACCCCCCAGGTTGGTTTCAACACTAAGCTTTGTCCAACATGTTGGAACAAAACAAATTTAACAAACTCTGCATTTCACATAATTCTGGAAAAGTTTCTCAGATAACTTAGCAATAGAACCCCAAAGCAATATACATATTACACAATATACATATATCTATGAAAAAAATAAAGAACAAATAAATATTCATCTGGTTCTGTCATGTTGTAAGAGGAAGATGATGACATCATCAGAGGTGAAAGGTCAGGGCAGGCCGGCGGCCAGGATGCTCCCGAGCAGCGTGCGGTCCTTCAGGGCGTTCTCCACGTCCTTCTCCTCGATCTTCAGAGACACCTGCCGGCCAAGAGAGGAGGAAGTACGTTAGTCTCCTTGACCAATCAGCAGGTCTGCACAGCAGGAAGAGAGGACGGCACAGTTTCTCCTACATTGGAAAGGCTTGGGCGGCCTGAGTTGCTGCGCTGACAATTGCGTTACGTTAGCTTAGCAAAAACGCTGGCGAAAAAGAAAGAAAGGTCAACAAGGAATGTAGGGTATTTCAAGAAAGATGGAAAGGGAGGTACATTGTGCGGGCGCACAAAATAGTTTTCGCGTGCACATTTACCCCCCACCACACACCACTTCTACCACCTAAGCCTAATTTTTAACCAGGAAAAACCCTGGAATGCTATTTATTCTTAAGCTTGGCCACTGAAGAGAAGCACATTAAAAAGACAGGTTGTTACTCAACAGGGATGCAAACTGGTGATGGCCCAAAAAGGTGCCATTTGTTTTTGCCTGAAAACAAAGAACATTTATGAAAATTGTTGGCCTATTTTGAGGTAAAAACAGTTAAACAGTTTTATTGCTCTAAACCAGAGGAAACACAGGCCAGCTCCAGTAGAGAGGGTACAATCTCAGCGTAATGATTACTGTCACCTAAAATAAACCTCAAACCGCGAGGTCCCTTTTCACCCACACGCTCTGCTGACCAGACAAGGGCCTTTGGCCTGGTTCCAACCCTCCCCTAGGTAATGAATGATCTAACATCTCTGTTGCTGTATTGTACAGCACTTCGAGCTGCATTGCTATGCATGAAAGGTGCTATATAAATATAGCTTATTATTATTATTATTATCATCATCATCATTTGATAGGTGTTAGCAATGCAGTGGAATCCTTGGTATCTTCAGGGGAGAGAGGGAGGGAGAGAGAGGGGAGAGTATTCAAACAGGGCCTGGGGTTTTTCCTGTACCTTGGTGAGACGGGCCTCCTTGGCCTTCTTGAGGGAGAAGATTCCCCGGCTCTCCAGGAGGCTGCAGAGGGAGAGGCACTCCCCCTGCCCCACGCTGCCCACCTGCCTCTGGGCACACAGCCGGCTGTACACCTCATGGAGCTGGAGGAGGAGGAGGAGGAGGGAGAGAAAATGAGCTTTGCCGTAGTCTAATTCGTCCCACCATGGTCTCATAACAAACCAAAAGCATGACTAAAAATGTTATTTTGTAAATACATGCTCCACGTGCCAGTCTCACAAAATCCTGTGGGAAACACTAATCTCTTTACGAATGTGTGTGTGTGCGAGCATGTATAAGTAAGTGTGTGTGTGTGTGTGTGCGAGCTTGTATAAGTAAGTGTGTGTGTGTGTGTACAGTAAGTCTCAGTCCCTCACCTTGCCCAGGGGCATCTCCTTGTTCTTGCCGTTGCGTGTGAGCATCAGCAGACAGCAGACCAGCAGCTTCTGCTGCAGAGGGAAGCTCTCCCCCTCCCCCCCCCCGGACGAGGCCATGCGGTCCCCGTACACCTCCGCCAGCACGCGGGCCACCTGGGGCACGCTCACACGAGACGCTGCAGGGGACACGGGAAGGACAGGAGACGGTTATTAATATAGATATCTTTTGAATTCCTCCTCCCTCTAGCTTTTTTGACTCCTAATGGCGTCTGGCATAGATTACTTTTTCTTGCGATGACAGACAGACGGATAGATGGACTAGACAACAAATATATTTGTCTAGGTATCATTTAACAGACACTTGTATCCAAAGCGACTTACGATTCCAGATAACAGGGACAGTCTCCCTGGAGCAGCTTAGGGCTGAGTGCTTTACTCAAGGGCACACTAGTGATGGTGTTCCCAGGTGGGACTTGAACTCATGCCTTTCTGATCACCAGTCCAACTCACTATGATCACCAGCCAAGACACAGGCACAGACACACAGACAGACACGTAACCGTGGTAACTAAGGCTGTTTACCTTTAGTTTCTGCTGTGGGGTCGGAGGCTTTCTTCCTGTCATCAGACTCCACCATCTCTATCGCACGCCTGTCACACACAGACACAGAGGTAGGTAAGTAACAGTAATACAGGATTAATCACACAACAACAGCATGGGACACGTTTCAGATCATCTTATTAAGCTTAATAACACAGTCATGTTGGGGAGTTGTGTGATATTCTGCCATCTGGATGCCATCAGTGTTTGATTGACAGCTCTAGATGATAGTGTTTGATTGACAGCTCTAGATGATAATGTTTGATTGACAGCTCTTACCGGCAGATGTCCAGGGCTTTCCTGGCGTCTCCTGACACGGCGGAGACCTTCCTGGCACAGAACTGGACGGCCGACGCATCCACAACCCCCTCCCCCGACGCCTGATGGAGGGATGGATATGAGAGAGAGAGAGAGAGAGAGAGAGAGAGAGAGAGAGAGAGAGAGAAAATTAGCGAGAGACTTGGTACATCTTTTCATAAACGTTTGTCAATTTTGCATACTGAAATTAATCTCCCATAACACATAGTGAAATCGGAGGACGGGCTCAACGTATCGCATGGAACAGAATAAGGAACGTCATCATCCCGTTCCAATCATTACCATTGAGCCCGTCCTCCGATTTCTACCTCCGCCAGCCTCCCCCTGGTGTATTCTCTGGACCGTACCTGCGTGAGTCTGTCCTGTACGATGGCGGTGAGCTCCTGTCGGCTGTAGGGAGGGAAGTGTAACAGCAGGGGGCGGCAGCGAGGCAGCGCCTGCAGCCTGGGCAGGATACGGTCCGTCAGGTCCAGAGCGTTGGCGATACCTAGAACGACACGACACGCAGACAACTTCACTACACCTGCACACAGGAAACAACACTGACAGCTTCCTCCAAACGCTAAATAAATAATAAATGCCCACAATAACTTGCATTAACATTTACCTTCTTGGCATTTAGCAGACAAAATGGGTGTACTTGAATGATTACGGTATGTATCTTCATGTATAGGTTAAGGGTGAAACCCTCTGATAAAAGGGTAAATAAAGGAGTGTATATGTGGCTGTGGCGTGGGCTCTTACCGATGAGACACAGGCGTGACTTGGCCAGGTAGGGCCACTCAAAGATGGTGTACAGAACATCCTGGGACTTGCTGTCCAGCTGGTCCATCTCATCCAGAACCAGGAGACTGGGGGAGAGAGAGGGATGGGGGAGAGAGGGAGGGGGGAGAGAGAGGGATGGGGGAGAGAGGGAGCGGGGAAAGGGGGGTTAGCACAGATAAGACACACAAAACAACATTGCTACCAGTTATATATCTACCTAGTCTTGTTCTCCATGGAATGCGTGTCTGAGTACTGAGAAAAGTGCTACACAAAAATAAACACATCATTATCACTATTATTATTATAAACTTTTATACTGCCTTAGATGCCAGTCCAGAGTAGTGAGTTGTAGTGTATATAGATAGACAGATAGACTATAGTGGAGGGGGTTAGTGGTGGTGTAGTACATATAGTGGAGGCGTAGCTAGGTAGCTAGGAGGCGTAGCTAGGTAGTAGGGATGTCCCGATCCCACTTTTTCACTACCGATACCGATCCGATATTTGTATACATTTTTTGACCACTGAATAATAACAAATACCTCCCCAGTATATAGTCCACACCAACAACAGTTAAATTAAAGACTGCCAGCCTTTATTAAAGCAACAAATGCGACGTGTTGTGGATTGGAACTACGGATCATAAGCTTTCAAATGATGTGTCATACATTGAAATCCGAAAAAATATGAAGTTAGAGTCATTTGAATGTTGTTAGACGTCAGGCACATATAGGGTTAACCTCTTTGTAATGAAACCGGAAGCACACAGCGCTATGCGCATTTTAAGCGCATATAGGACTCGCGTGAAGCATTTCTGCGACTCGCGTGAAGCATTTCTGCGACACGCGTTTCTGTTCACTGTTTTCACTCCCTCATCGCTTATACACATAAGTTTGACTGCGCATGACAGTAGGATCGGAGCCTTTTTTTTCTTCTGGTGCGATCCCCGATCCAGCATTCAGGACCAATATCGGGTCGATATCCGATATCAGTATCGGATCGGGACATCCCTACTAGGTAGCTAGGAGGCGTAGATAGGTACTCACACAGTGGGGCCGGGGCTGGTGAGCAGCTTCTGCAGCTTGGTGTCCGTGTGGCCCCCGGGGGCCCCCAGCTGCTGGGCCAGCAGAGGGAAGATGGCGTGGGAGCTGCGCAGGGTCATACAGTTGATCACCACCGACTGGATGGGCTTCAGATCCTCCTGAGACACAGAGATAAACAATGAGGTTTATTACACTGGGGGGGTTAGGTACAGAGACAGAGAGGGGGAGTGAGAGAGACAGACAGACAGAGAGAGAGAGACAGACACGGAGAGAGAGAGAGTAGGAGAGAGAGAGGGTGAGAGAGAGACAGACACGGAGAGAGAGAGAGGGTGAGAGAGAGAGAGACACAGACAGAGACACACAGAGAGAGAGAGAGAGAGACACACACAAAGAGAGAGAGAGAAAGACAGAGAGAGAGCTGGAGACAGAGAGAGAGAGCTAGCCATTACAACCACAGCTAACGATTCCACACAATAAACACGCCAACTCAAACGCTACCTATACAACGCTAACAACAACAACACCAACAACAACAGCAGCAGCCGTGCTCACCTTCATCTCCTGCAGGACACAGTTGAGGCAGGCGGTCTTCCCCGTGCCGGGGGCCCCGGAGATGTACAGGCTGGCGGGGTTAGGGCCCTGCAGCACGCGCTCCTCCAGGAAGGAGCGGATGGCGCCACGCTCCGCCTCCCGGGACAGGAGGCGCTGGGGGACCGCCGTGTGGAGGGCCTGCTTCACCCCCTGGTACCTGGACTCTGGGGGGGAGGGAGGGGGAGGGGAAGGGAGAGGAGGGTTACAGGTTTGCTAGATCCGTGGAGGCTGGCGGAGGTTGCAATCGGAGGTCGGGCTCATTGTAATGCACGGAACGGAATGAGGAACGGCATCGAAACACGTGTGCTAGGTGTTTTAAAGAAGATAGACTTTGCTTTGTGGACAGAGAGACGCTCTATAGACACATATGTTGGTTGCTCAGATGGAAGGAAAGCCACGACCATACATAGTCACATGACGGGAGGTGAAGGATGACGTGAAAATGAGAGGAGGAGGAGGAGGAGAGCATCTTACTTTCAGCGAAGAGTCGGGCCACCGGGGCCTTCTTCTCCGAGCGGGAACACGCGGGGCTTCCGGTGGGGGTCTCCTGTAGTCTCCTGGGGGAGGAGGTGGGGGTCTCCTGTAGTCTCCTGGGGGAGGAGGGGTGGGGGGCGGAGGAGAGGAGCTGCTTGGGGGAGGCGGGGACTAGCCGCCGTCTGGGGGAGAGCAGGGGGGAGTTCTCGTCGAAGCCCAGCTTGCGGGCGGACACCAGCTTGTGGGGGGAGCCCAGGGCGGGGCGGCTCTGTTTGGGGGGTGAGCCCAGGAGGCCGGCGCCCAAGTTACAGCTGTTGTCATCGCCTGAGGGAGAGGGGACATGAGGAACAGAGTGACGTGGTTATTCACTGTCAGCTAACTGTTCTGTATCCAGGCTAGTCTGGTTGAGAGAACATCTCGGTCATAAGAGAGCTGGCGCCTTATGTTACAAGACATCGCCATAATGGAAAAGTACCTCAGATATTTGACAGTAATGGGGAAAAGCTAGTGTGTGTGTCTGTGTGTGTATATAAGCTTGTGGGTGTGTATAGGAGTTTGTATGTGTGTGTATAGGAGTGTGTGTGTGTGTGTGTGTGTGTTTGGGGGGGGGGGTGGAGACTACTCACCAGTGCGTTTGCGGGGGCTGAGGGGCAGCCTGATGGGGGTGAGCCTTGGGGACAGAGGGGTCGCCCTGACGACCGTGGGTTTGGGGGAGAGAGGGGTCAGCTGGACCGGGACCAGGGGCTGGATCTGGGGCTTGGGCTCCGCAGGGCAGGGTGGCTGGGGCTCCTCTGACACCGGGGTGCTCTTGGACCGCAAGCCCTCCCTCGACGACTTGCGTCTGGGGAACTGGAGGGTGGGCTGGGCCTGGGAGCGGGTGCTGGGCATCTTACAATGTCCTGAGGAGACAACGACATTTGACGTTATATTATTCATACTAGAGAGGGCACAGACATGTATATTAGTGGCCACTGAGTTAACGCCATAAGCGTGCGCCTATACTTTGAAAGGGCAGTATGTCTCAGTCTCTCACTCAAGTCATGTCATTTACTCATGAGTGACTGAAGACCAGCGTGTCATGACTCATGGTGCTAATCTAATATGTCGACTGTCGAAACGACGTGGCACATCTGATGAGGAATGTAGGAGCATTCAGCCCGCAGTGTTTAGCTACGAGTCATTGACTGGAGTAGATGAGCAAACCTGCTAGCTAGCAACTTCACACTTAGGCTATACTTTGCAATGTTGCAACTAAATCAGCAACACAAGTTAGGTTATATACTGTATATATTGTTACTGATGTTTGATCCTTGCAAAAGTGCGAGTTACTGCAGTGGCCAATTTCCTGGAGAGTAAATGGAGTGTGAATCTTCACTCCAGGGTGACAAGATCATCTGACGAGGACAATACACATTTGTGGCGCCAACACCACAACAGCTGCTGGAACGAAGTCAGCGCAAAAACAAAATAATCAACGAAAAGTGAATCTAAAGCCATAGGATATTGACATGTAGCTGTTACTCGAGAAAAACGACAAATATGATGACAAACTTAGAAAGACTGAATCGCAAATCTACCCGTGTCAGCGTTCACCAAACACCCGGCTCAGCAGCTCAGCGTTTCCCACCAATTTCGTCAATAATGTTCAGGAACAGTCAGTCTGTCATCGTCAAAAATTGCTGCAAGCATCTTTAACACACTCAAAAACATGCTACTGTAAATGTTGTCTTACCTGATTTTAGCAGCTGAAAGAAGTTTTTCACTCAGTCGTGTATTCGTGATGTGTGGAGACGGAGGCAATCTTCACCGACTGAGGTAAACTTGTAAACTTGCGCCAAATGTCTTCGCGGCTCCTCCCAGTCAGCTGGGCTTCCCGCCGCCGGCGTGTGATTGGTCCGCTAGGCGTCGATGTTCAATTTCCCATGCTCTGATTGGCTGATCTTGCAGGGGGCGGTCACGTGTGCGTCAACATCCGCCAGGCCCCAAGCTGGCGGGAGATTCGATCATGTCACTTTTGGGCGGACTGGAAATTTCCCGGCAAATTCAGCTTTGTTTAGTTGACATTCTCGGACAGTGTCCGACCGTTTCTGATACTTTGTTGGAAATCTAGGTAGATATTTATTTCTGTCTCTATTCGTCTATAGCCTATGTTGCCTTTAAAATAATCAGACACACATAATCACAAACAATACAAAAGGTACGATGGGGAACAAGCCTGCAAACTGCGACACTTTAAATGAATGTGCAATAACACTATGTGCAATAATGACAACCCTATGGTACATAAGGTTGCAGAGAATAGGAAATGTTAGAATAGGTATAGCATAGCATAGAGTACAGCACAGTGTTTTATTTGTACAGTATAGTATAGTGGATAGTGTGCATAGCCTTTATTTATGTAAACCAGCTCCTTTCCCTTCTTGTTTTTTTTTCTTTCCTAGCACCAGGGGAGCCCCCCCTCCTAAATGTCGTTGTTTGGTACCTGTACTATAGCAATGACAATAAAGACCATTCATTCATTCATTCATTCATTCATTCAATCATAGAAGAAGACAGGAAAACCTTCCAGTTCCACAGCTCTATGTGGTATGTGAGTTGGGTCAGTGGTTGCAGGTGTATCCTTCCCTCAGATGGTGTTTATATGAGAGAGGCTGTTTCTCAATGTAATATGGGATGTCATTCCAGATGTGTGTGTGTGAAAAAATGTATCTTTTGAAAACCTTTTTCCATGATCAAAGTAATCGAGTGGCACACACAACAGACATCAAATGACAGAGTTCAACAACGGTGTACCCTTTTTCCCCAAAGGCATATATTTATTTCAATTGATAAAACATGGTTGATTAACAAGTAGTGAAATGACAGTTTGTGAGACAGAGGTTCTGCTTAGAATGGACATGTGAGAGGAACATGCCACACAAACACACAGTCCGTGTTGTCACCTGTGTGAGAACAATAAAGTTTCCATCCATTCAAATACACACCCATGGTCAGTTTTGTCACCTGTGTGAGAACAATAAAGTTTCCATCCATTCAAACACACACCCATGGTCAGTTTTGTCACCTGTGTGAGAACAATAAAGTTTGCAAGCATTCAAACACACACCCATGGTCAGTTGTTCACCTGTGTGAGAACAATTTCATTTTCCAACCATTCAAATACACAACCATGGTCAAGCATACAGTAGTCTCGCCGGAGCCAGAGTTGGACCCTGTTTAAACACTCTCAAAACACAACCTTCCCTCGTCGCTTCCTTGAATAAATCTCTGATCTGACTTGTTATGATCGGTGAAAGCAATTGCAGCTGAAAGCTTGCTTTGACCGATCCGATCACAGTAAGTCAGGGATAACACAGAGGGAGGGAGGAGAGGGGTGGTATTTTTGAAAGTATTTGAAAAGGGCCGTATTACATGGCATCTGCCAGACGAGACTTTAGCATACAGAGAAGTGCTGCATCAGAAAGACCAGTCTCTCTGCCTGGAGCCCCACAACGCCGCCGCTGTTAGAATCTTTAATCATCTGTCTTTTTCCCTATATTACAAGCTTTTTACAACATAAAAAATAAATCAATAATAACTATGATTATTACCATATTCCTCATACGTTCTGTAAATATACATTATTTATTGCATTTTCTTTCCTTTTTTTTATAGAATCGTGTCTTCTTCTTTTCTTTTTTGAATTTGCTATTGTTTTTGTGTGTGTGTTTGTTTTCAAATGCAAATGGTACCGATAAGTATGAGAATGGAAGTGTTGTAAGGCAACAACTAGCAAGAGGGGGTGAACGAAAGAACTGGAATGGACATAAGGAGGTGTTCTGGGCCCTGTCTGCATCCTTCCATCCATCCTTCCTTCCTATCTTCCTAGAACAAACCACTGATCAGACATGGTGACTTGATAGGTGAAAGCAATGCAATGAAAAGCTTGCTTGGACCAATGGAATGGAATGGAATGGAATGGAATGGAATGGAACAATGGAATCATGTTAGATCAACCTTTACCTCAAGGAAGGAAGGAAGGAAGGAAGGAAGGAAGGAACCTTTCTAAAGTATTGGAACCAGGCCCAGTTGCCTCATGCGTTGGTCCGCGTTGTTCTCGTGCACCATGAAGCGTCATCTCAACAAAAATCACAATAATGACAGGCGATAATCAAACATTTAGGTCATAAACAAGAAAAGGAAGAAAAAACACAAATTCACCAAGACAAATCTACGCCCAACAACAAAGTTTTCTGGCACTTAAGTGTTTACCTTATTTTTTTGGTTAGTTGCTACCAATGACAAAAAAGAAGTGAGAGTCCATACAAAACCGTTCCTTGCATAGCGACGCATTAAAAAAACAACCTCATTGTCATCACAGTCTCCCTCTGGCTATACATTTCCTACTAAAGGGGTCTCACCAGCAGCAAAATAAAATATTCTGGGTACAACAAAATAGAGATATAAGATCTTAACGGTTTAAACTGTTCCCTTGAGGAAGGCTTCCGTAACCAACAGTGATGCGGCATCCCTTATATATATAAAGGCCTGAAACAGACAGGCTCGTTTGACACAGCCCAGCAAAGCTCCTCTACTGTACTCAATTCATCAGGAACAGGGGGTCATCTAGCCTTGGTCGCCCCCTTGTGGTCAAAATAAGAACAACAGCAAATAAAGCAAAAGCTGCATTTCATACATTACAGTACTCTCAGCGACCGACCGACTGACCGGCCTCCTCCTTCCTCCTCCTCCCTCGATCAATAAAGTTTAGGAGCGTTACATCTTGACCCCCGTAAAACATAGAAAAGAGCAACAGTCTGGATACCTGATGCTTTGTGTAGCGCTGAGGGCGTTTTAGTAAGACTTTCAGATACACCTGGCTGCAGCACACTCAGCATACATGTGATTCATACACACGCCAACGTGCACTGAGCGCGCACGCGCGTCCATGGTTAAGCAGTTAAGCTGCCCTAGAGCAATGCCCCGAGAGAGAGGAGGGGGAGGGGTAAAGAGAGAGAGAGAGAGAGAAATCAAAATGCAAATATCAAAAACAGAAACGCCCCAACTCTCACAATATAAAAACTGGCTGGTTAGATTCTTCTTCTTATAACTTGACAACAAGCATTCAAGTAATGTCTGTCTGTCTGTCTAGAGTCCCAGTTTAGCTCCAGGAATGGAAAGTCAACAGAAAAGTCAACAAAGCTTTGCTAAGTAAGGGAGGCAACACTCTCTCTATTCCACCCACCTTTGGCACTTCATAGAGAGAGAGAGGGAGGGAGGGAGGGAGAGAGGGAGGGAGGGAGGGAGGGAGAGAGGGAGGGAGGGAGGGAGGGAGAGAGGGAGAGAGGGAGGGAGGGAGGGAGAGAGGGAGGGAGGGAGGGAAGGAGGGAGAGAGGGAGAGAGAGAGGGAGGGAAGGAGGGAGAGAGGGAGGGAGGGAGGGAGGGAGGGAGGGAGAGAGGGAGGGAGAGAGGGAGGGAGGGAGGGAGAGAGGGAGGGAGGGAGGGAGGGAGAGAGGGAGGGAGAGAGGGAGGGAGGGAGGGAGAGAGGGAGGGAGGGAGGGAGGGAGGGAAGGAGGGAGGGAAGGAGGGAGAGAGGGAGGGAGGGAGAGAGAGAGGGAGGGAAGGAGGGAGAGAGGGGTAGGGAATTTAATTCCACACACCTTCAGCTGGCACTGGTTGTATGGCCATGTAAGACATAAAGGAACACGTCCACCACACACACACCTATGACAGCTGCTGCACTGTCTGCAACGCTGGGGGGCGTGGTGGAACGCAGCGCTCCTTCTTTGTGGCTAGTCATCATGAAAACCTGGCACGCTATTGGCCAGCCAACATGTCAATCAAAAAAACAAAACAAAACAAAACGTCAGAATGGGTTTTCAAAGTAGTGTTCAAAGTAAGTCATAGTAATACCTCCCGTTGACAGCAAAATCATGGCTATTAGCAATGGAAATTAAACACATTATTCATAAATGGCGGAAATCATCATCATCATCATCATCATCATCATGGAATATGCCCACTTTTCAAACAAAAACAGTAGGTGGAATGCTCAATTCGGAAGTCTTAGTTGGTCCTGCTATATATATACAGTATATAGTCGTGTAGTGTCAACATCATGGCCCCCGCCCCCCATATCACGTAGAAAGATTTTGATTGGCTGGTTGCCACAGCGCAGTTGAGAAGGTCAAAGGGTCAAAGCGTCTCTCTCTCAGGTTTTAAAGTGGTTTTGTTCTATCATGTTAAAACAGAGAACTGGAGGGGTAGGGGGCGGGGGGGGGGTGACTGAACAAAACAGAGTCACTATGTGGAACCAGAGTGGTGATATCTTTTTTGCTACAGTATGCATTTCCTGACAACTTGCTCCTGGCTGGTTATTCAAAGAATGTCTAAATGTGCAAGTGTGTGTGTGTGTGTGTGTGCGCGCGCGTGTGTGTGTGCGCGAGGGTGTGTGTGTGTGAGTGTGTGTGTGTGTGTGTGTGTGCGTGTGTGTGTGTGTGTGTGTTTCGAGTGCATTGAAACACTCCCCTGAAAGTCCGTTGATTGACTAGACTAGTTGAGATATTAAGTCCTTGTGTCTCCTGAGTCTCTCCTGCTTCACCTCCCCACTGGCGGCGCTGGGGGTGCCCCTCTGATCATGCCTACAGGAAGCAGGGGAAACAAGGGTTACCTCAGGTCAGTTCCTCGCTCCAACAACAACAACAACAACAACAACAACAACAACAACAACAACAACAACAACAACAACTGCATAAGACTGAAAACCCATCTTTTTAATATTGCCTTTAAATGACTAAATAATTAAATGATGATTATATCATGATTAAAGCACTTTGAGCTGCAACTTTTGCAGGAAAAGTGCTATACAAATAAAAGCTATTATTGTTATTATTATAAGCCTTAGCAATCATTGACAGAAGGTCCATAGCAGAGATTCCACAGTACAGTTCTGTCATTGTGACGCCATAAAGCGGAGGTTATATACAACAACACTCTAAAAGTGTACGCTAACATTCTAGTTAAAGTCTGACGACTGTCGCGAGGGGCGGTAAGCGCGGCAGCCAATGGTCATCGAGCGCGCAGCCTTGTACCAGATTGCCAGGTCATGTGACGTGGCCAGCTGACGTGTTAAACTCTGATCCAGGTCGAGGGAGATTTAATAGGCCGCTGCAATGTTCACAGCAGGTATGGAGAATGCATTAGGGTGGTCACACACACACACACACACACACACACGACACACGACACACACACACGCGACACACACATACACACACACGATACACACACACACACACGATACACACACAGCAGGTATGGAGAATGCATTAGGGCTGTCACACACGACACACACACACCATAAACGACACATACACACACGACACACACACACAGGGCTGTCCGTACCTCTGTTGTTATTGTTGTTGCTCTTGCTGGGGTAGATCTTAGGGAACGGCCGGTAGTCCTCAGGAGGAGGAAGGTCTTCAACAGGGTGGAAGTTGAACTTGGACTCAAAATCATCTGAGGGGCAAAGAGAGGTAGAGGGGGAGAGGTAGAGAAGGAGGTAGAGAGGGGAGAGAGAGAGAGAGGGATAGAGGTAGAGGGGAGAGAGAGAGAGGTAGAGGGAGAGGGAGGGAGAGAGGGGAGAGAGAGAGAGGTAGAGAGGTAGTGGGAGGTAGAGAGGGAGAGAGGTTCAGAGTCAAGAACAGAACATCAACATTAGAAACTACATGGCCTTGAGTCAGTACTGTAATGGGACAGTGAAGCACTTGTTTTCTTCTTTAGGCTCTACACTCCAAAAAAGTCTAAAGGATATTTACATATATAAATATCTAAAAAACATATATAAATATCAAACAATATAAATATCAAACAATATAAAGCCATCCATCTCACATGCACCAACAAGACCGAAGCGCTGCAGGCTTGAGGACCCTGACCTTTAACCACCTTTCAGTGATCTTTCGATATCCCTTTCTCTGAGCTATGACGGGGGGGAAAAAACAATCGTCTACCTAGAAACAGCCTCCAATCTGGCCGAGTCATCTAATATAATCTAATACTGTAGGAGTCAGCGAGGACAAAGGAAACACAGACTTCGGTTGCGGTGAAAACAACAAGACTATCTGCCTTTAATTCTCTACTCACAACCAGCAGAGCAACGGTCAAAACAACCGGGCCCCTAAATGTCACGTGAAACCGTATACCCACAGTGTACGCCATTTAGCTGACGCTTCCACCCAAAGCGACTGACGTTGCAGTGAGTGAGCACATTTCTCAGTATAATTGGTCCCTGGCGGGAATCTCTCTAATCCCGTCTATCGAGGAACTCTCCTGGCGCTCTGTGCTTGGGGAGGCCAGGCTGGAAGAGGAACCGGGAGTTCATTTGAATTTCAGAGGTGTAATTTGACTGCGGGTGGTTATTTTAGGCCCGTGACTGAATCCCTGCCTGGCAAGCAGGAGGTGATGGTGCTCAGGACCATGAGGGAGAGAGAGCTTTAGGGTCGTGGTCAAACACACTAGGGATTAGAACAGGGGAGGCTAGGGGAGGTAGAAATAGGAGGACGGACTCACACACACCCACACACACACAGACACACAGACACAGACACACAGACACACACACACACACACACACACACACACGACAAGCCTGTCCTCCGATTTCTACCTCCACCAGATGTCTCAGGAGGAGAGTTAAGGCGTCTCAGGAGGAGAGTTAAGGTGTCTCAGGAGGAGAGTTAAGGCGTCTCAGGAGGAGAGTTAAGGTGTCTCAGGAGGAGAGTTAAGGTGTCTCAGGAGGAGAGTTAAGGTGTCTCAGGAGGAGAGTTAAGGTGTCTCAGGAGGAGAGTTAAGGCGTCTCAGGAGGAGAGTTAAGGTGACTCAGGAGGAGAGTTAAGGTGTCTCAGGAGGAGAGTTAAGGTGTCTCAGGAGGAGAGTTAAGGTGTCTCAGGAGGAGAGTTAAGGTGTCTCAGGAGGAGAGTTAAGGCGTCTCAGGAGGAGAGTTAAGGTGACTCAGGAGGAGAGTTAAGGTGTCTCAGGAGGAGAGTTAAGGTGTCTCAGGAGGAGAGTTAAGGTGTCTCAGGAGGAGAGTTAAGGTGTCTCAGGAGGAGAGTTAAGGTGTCTCAGGAGGAGAGTTAAGGCGTCTCAGGAGGAGAGTTAAGGTGTCTCAGGAGGAGAGTTAAGGTGACTCAGGAGGAGAGTTAAGGCGTCTCAGGAGGAGAGTTAAGGTGTCTCAGGAGGAGAGTTAAGCTGTCTCAGGAGGAGAGTTAAGGTGTCTCAGGAGGAGAGTTAAGGTGTCTCAGGAGAGTTAAGGTGTCTCAGGAGAGTTAAGGTGTCTCAGGAGAGTTAAGGTGTCTCAGGAGAGTTAAGGTGTCTCAGGAGGAGAGTTAAGATGTCTCAGGAGGAGAGTTAAGGTGTCTCAGAAGGAGAGTTAAGGTGTCTCAGGAGGAGAGTTAAGATGTCTCAGGAGGAGAGTTAAGGTGTCTCAGGAGGAGAGTTGTGCGTGGCGGAACCTTTCCTGGACTTGTTATAGCGTCGTCCCTACTGGAAGCGCATTTGTTACTGCGGAGCTGCTACAGCCAGCCCTATCTTTGTACATTGAGTTTGCCTTCGATAACGGCCGTCAATGATATAATGTTTCATTTCACTTCGTTCTAAATTGCTCTGGGTTCAGTCTCTGCTGTCGTCCATCCTTAATGAGCGGTTAGAAAAGTGAAACGGAGCAGAACGCAGTGGGTCCCTGAGGACCAGACCTGGGAGAGGACGACAGATGGAGGGGTGGAAGATGGAGGGGATGTAAGATGGAGGGGTGGAAGATGGGTGGAAGATGGAGGGGTGGAAGATGGAGGGGTGGAAGATGGAGGGATGGAAGATGGAGGGGTGGAAGATGGAGGGGTGGAAGATGGAGGGGGTGGAAGATGGAGGGGTGGAAGATGGAGGGGGTGGAAGATGGAGGGGGTGAAAGAGGGGGGTCACTGACTCACCTATGATGGAGGACTTGGAGGAGGAGGAGATGGAGGAAGAGGAGGAGGAGGAGGAGTGTCCGTTGCGGATGGGTGGGGGAGGCGGCGGTGGTCCGGCTGGAGTACGGGAGGAGGAGGAGGAGGAGGAGGGAGGAGGAGGGGGCTTCCCTCCCCGGCCGTGGGGGTCTGAGGAGGAGCTGTGGACCCGGTAGGGGGGCGGGGGAGGGGGGGCGTCACGGCTGCCGTTACGAGACCCGGGGTGAGGCACCTGGGGAGCTACACACACACACACACACACGCATACACACACACACACACACACACACACACATACAGACAGAGAGACACACAGAGACAGACACACACACACACATATACACACACACACACACACACAGTGAGAAACAAAACACACACTAATCAGGAGACTGGAGATCTATACAACCCTACCCAACAGGCTGTCCTATTGTGTGTGTGTGATTTGTTTGAGCTTTACGCGTTACGACTACGATGACGTTAGATGCACAGTTCACTGTGTCCTTAGATACCAGAGATACTGGAGGGAGAGACAATGAATAAGAGAAAGAAAGGGGAGAGGGAGCGAGAGAGAGAGGGAGAGAGGAAGAGAGAGGAAGAGAGAGGGTGAGAGGAAAAGAGAGGGTGAGAGAGAGAGGGAGAGGGAGAGAGGAAGAGAGAGGGTGAGAGAGAGAGGGAGGGAGAGCGAGGGAGAGCGAGAGAGAGCGAGAGAGAGCGAGAGAGAGGGAGAGAGAGAGAGGAAGAGAGAGGAAGAGAGAGGAAGAGAGCAAGAGAAAGGGAGAGGAAGAGAGAGGGAGAGAGCGAGAGAGGAAGAAAGAGGGAGAGAGAGAGAGAGAGAGAGAGGGGGGGGGCAGATATACTGAGTAGCCTAATGTAAAGAGGGAGCGGGTGAGAGAGTGAATGAACAAATGAAAGAGAGAAAGAGAGACAGCGGGAGGGAGGGAGGAATTCCGGAATATTCCAGAGGGCTGGCGGAATGCAGATGAACCAGGAGTCCTCGTGGCGAAGCGCTCGGCCAGCCAATCACAACAGAGTATCCGGCCCCCCCCGAGCAAACGCAAGCGCTTTCCTGTTTGACAATCCTCTCTGGATTTAAATATGCCCCCCCCACCACACACACACACACACACACACACACACACACACACAGCCCACCTCAGGCCCAGGTAGTGCTGATGGAACAGAAGCCATTTAGCAGCCGCTTTTATGCAAACGTGACTTACATTGTACACTGAGAGAGTGCATATGTTTTTTTTTGTATCCAACCCGAGGGTTGTACGAGCCAAACCAGTCTGTGACGATTTGGTGGGGTGGGGGCGGTCGGGGGGTATGGGGGGCAACACAGGGGAGGCTGGTGGAGGTCGGGGGGTATGGGGGGCAACACAGGGGAGGCTGGTGGAGGTCGGGGGGTATGGGGGGCAACACAGGGGAGGCTGGTGGGGTGGGGGCGGTCGGGGGGTATGGGGGGCAACACAGGGGAGGCTGGTGGAGGTCGGACTCGGGGGACGGGCTCGTCGTGATGCACGGAGCGGAACACACACGTGGTGTCCTCCGATTTCTACCTCCACCAGCCTCCACTGGAGTCATACGGGAGGGATTCAATCCCGCATCTCAGAGGGTCAGGTGGAGGTGTCGCTTAACAACACCGTTTGGATTCAGCTGGTTGAGAGGTATAGGGGATGAGGCCGGACTATAAGCTAAAACAGTCCTTGATATGACTTGACTGTTTCCCCACAAACACGTTTAAAACGCGATACAGAGACAGTAAGCTATAACAAAGAAGTAGCTTCCTAATCCAATACATTTTTAAGACCTAGCGAATCATATTTAAGAAATTTTAAGGCCTTAAAAAAACGTTTTACGATCCCGCGGGAACCCTGGACTGAGCTAAACAGTCTCTGATATGACCTCACTGAGCTAAACAGTCTCTGATATGACTTCACTGAGCTAAACAGTCTCTGATATGACTTGAGTCTCCACAGATCAGGAGAGTTTGAACACTCGACACACAACGCAGGGAATCCAAGAGTCACCCCGGCTCATCCTCACCTGCTCTGCGTCCCGGGGGCTCCCTGGCAGGTGGGGGGGGGCGGCCCCCTGCCGGCTGCGGCTGTGGAGACGGCGAGGGGGGGGGCGGGGGGGCGGCGGAGCGCCCGTGGCTGTTCCCCCCGCCGGAGGAGGATGAGGAGGAGGAGGAGGAATGCTTCTTGTGCAGGGAGTTGTGCCTCTGGGGCAGCTCCGGGGCCCCGTGGTCCCCGTGGGAGGGGCCGTTGGAGACCCCGCCCCCCCCTCCCGACCCAGACGGGTGCCTGTACGGCGGGGGCGGAGGGGGGGCCGAGGACCCCCCCCCGGTGGGCGGCCGCGTGGAGGAAGGGGGAGGTCTCATGGAGGGAGGGGGTGCGGAGGAGGGCAGGGCGGGGCCTCTGTGGGGGGTGGGGGGGAGGGGCTTCTCCCGGCTGTGTGAGGAGGACGATGACGTGTGGTGGTGCGGGGCGGCTTTCTGGTTGGGTGTGGGCGGGGCGTGGTTGCTGTTGTTGCCGCGGTTACCCCGGTTGAACGGCGGGGGAGGGGGCGGGGCCGAGCTGCTGTGCTTCATGCCGCCCCCGCCCGAGGAGGAGTGGGAGGAGCCTGTGTGGGAGGCGGAGCTGGGGGGGCGGGAGATGTCGGGGAGGGAGGGGCGGTGGGTGCGTCGCCCCTCCGGGGGGGAGGGCTTGTCTGCCGGGGAGGGGGAGGGGGAGGCGGAGCGGCCCAGGGGGGGCCGGGGGGCGGCAGGTCTGGAGCCGGGGGGGCGCAGGGCGGATCTGCCCACTGAGCTGTCTGGAGGGAGGGGGGAGAGACTTCAGTACAGTATACACACACTCTACACACACACTCTACACACTACACACTCTACACACTCTACACACTCTACACACTCTACACACTCTACACACTCTACACACACACACACTAGGGGTGCAACGGTTCAGTTGGCCCACGGTTCAGGTGAACCTGGGTTTTTGGGTCACAGTCTGGGTATGTGGAAGAGAAAAAGGAGGGAAAAAAAATGCTACTATTTATTTACAAACTGTTACTTTACGTTATTTTTCTTATACTCATGGAAGTATTCAGACACATTCCAGAATATTACTGGTATACTGTATAATAATATACAAATATAAATATATATCAAACAAAAACGTTTTTTTCAAATGTAAAAAAAATGCAATAAACACTTTCAAATGTTAAAGTGCCTCTTAGCCTTGACTACTGGTAGAGGAGAGGAAGAAATAAAAGTAAAAGTGCACTTTAGCCATGACAGCTGGTAGCGCATGTGCGCATACGACACGCGTGAAGCAATGGTTGCAGTAACGTTTCAGTTCACTGTTTTCGTTCCCTCATCATTGTATTCGAAGCCAAAATCGAAATGAATGACCGCACAACGCAGATTTGTAGCAATCCGGGGCTTCCTCAAACTGTTGTCAGGTTCTCAACTCTGCTCGCCATGAACAAACATTTGAACAAGAAGCAACTGCGTTCCAGACAAACTCCACCTCCCACTTTCAATGGAACGCAGCATAAACCGAAAAATAACCACATTCACTAGTGTGTACTGAACCGTGGACGGCAAACCGTACGGTTCAATATGAAACCCAGAACCGCTGCACCCCTTCTACACACTCTACACACTACAAACTACACACACACACACACACACACACACACACACACACACACACACACACACACACACTCATGTTGACAGTTCTCACCTCCAACAGGCCGAAGCTTTGGTACACCTCCCTGGAACAGACCTCCCATTGGCATGGGTCCTCCTGACCCGAACCCTCCTCCTCCACCTCCTCCACCACCACCTCCTCCACCACCTCCTCCTCCTCCTCCACCACCACCACCACCACCACTTCCGGAATCTGAAGGAGCAAAGGAACAGACGTTGTTGAGAGAGACAGACAGACAGACAGACAGACAGACAGACAGACAGACAGACAGAGAGAGAGAGATAGAAAGAAAGAAAGTGTGTGTGACACTCACTCTCAAAAACAGGTGCACTTCTGTCGTTGACTGCGACCTTCTTCAGCCGCGCCCCTTTGTGGATGTCAGAGAGCAGCGCTCCTCTCCCCTTGGTTTCACCTGACGACAGCTTGGGAGCGACGGTGTTGGCCTGAGAGGAGGGGACAACACACCGCCACGTCAAACAAACCTCATCAACGCTAACAACAATGAACGCTATCACGTTAACTAGCTCATCAACGCTAACAACAATGAACGCTATCACGTTAACTAGCTCATCAACGCTAACAACAATGAACGCTATCACGTTAACTAGCTCATCAACGCTAACAACAATGAACGCTATCACGTTAACTAGCTCATCAACGCTAACAACAATGAACGCTATCACGTTAACTAGCTCATCAACGCTAACAACAATGAACGCTATCACGTTAACTAGCTCATCAACGCTAACAACAATGAACGCTATCATGTGGTCCTTTGTGGCTCAGTTGGGTTGGTAGAGCATGGCACTAACAGCATATCACATACAGTAGCTATAACGGCAAAATATGATATATAGGGATGCTCCGATTTATCGGCCACCGATTTAAATCGGCCGATTTCACTCCAAATGACTCGATCGGTGATCGGCAAAAATGGCCGATCGCAAAAAACGATTATTTTTTTTATTTATTTTTTTTTCCTGGGGAAGACAGATAACTGAACAGAAAACATAGGAGGACGTAACAGTATGTAAACCATGAAGGCCACGTTTATGATGTCTTTTATACAGCCATATCGACTGACTTGGGCTTCAGGCCCTAACTGGGTGATAGGCCAGACTTTTACTATGCCATAAAAATGGGTCTGCGTTTGCTTGGTTCCTAATGGATCAAAACTTTTGTCTAAAAAGCAAAAAATATGTAGGCTATCCAGTCAGTAGGCCTACACTTATGTATTTAAAAAGAATTCGGTATCGGTATCGGTATCGGTTGATCTTGAGGAAAAAAATCGGTGATCCGTATCGGCCCCAAAAATCCAGATCGGAGCATCCCTAATGATATAACACTTTCTGTCTCACTCCTTATAAACAACACCAGTCTTATAAATGATTTACGAACGTGTTATAGCATAATCACAGCTGTAGAAACACATACTGATAGCAAAAACAGCTAGATGTGTTATAGCACTTGTCTCACTCTCTATAAACCACACCAGTGTTATAAATCAGTTCTAAACGTGTTATAGCATAATTATGGTCATAGAAACACCTAATACGGTTTGTTGTGACGGTCGTATTAAACGGTGGATCTCAGAAGAGCTGAGCTTACCTGGCTGAAGGTGGGGGGTGGGGGGGGTCCGGGGGGAGGAGGGGGAGGGGGAGGAATGGGCATCCTGTCCCTCTGTAGGCACCCTGGGGGGGTGACGGGGGGAGGGGGGGGAAGGGGGGCTACTTCACCGTCTCAGCTCTGGGGACACGCTGACACCTGCAAAACATAAGGGGGGGGCACAGGTTAGGAGGGTCAAAGGTCAACTCTGGGATATGGTGTCATATCAGAATCAGAATCAAGTTACAGCCCATTATACAAGCATAAGAGAGTCAAATTCTTTGGCTTCAGTTCCTTGACATTGCCTAGCAACATGAGAAAATAGCGATAGTTATAGATATATACTTTTTTTTATTTATAAAATAGGACATAAAAGAGACAATAGAGTAGCATAATAATAGAAATAATAACTAATAGAAATAGCTTGAGTAATAGCCCTGAGGTAGCAGTAGATGACAGCAGGTAAGGCATCAGACACACAGTATCTGTACTGGGATCAGATATACACAGGTGGATGATGCTGTGCTGTGTACTCATATGAACGCAGGTGTACATAAGGAGGAAGTGGATGACAGATGTGTTACCATGGTATCCACAGGTGGATTACGCGTGTGAGCGTAGGAGGTCAAT
This sequence comes from Nansenia antarctica, assembly GCF_963989245.1. Lineage (NCBI taxonomy): Eukaryota > Metazoa > Chordata > Actinopteri > Argentiniformes > Microstomatidae > Nansenia > Nansenia antarctica. The sequence goes on along the minus strand of NC_137686.1, from coordinate 8,303,373 downwards.
AGTCACCAGGCCTTAATAGCCCTCCTTCATAAGCCTGGCTGCTTGGTGGAAGTAGCTCAACACCAGTGTGGCGGTGCCTGCCGGAGTGTGTGTAGAGAGGAGAGTGTGTAGAGACGAGAGTGTGTAGAGGGGAGAGTGTGTAGAGACGAGAGTGTGTAGAGGGGAGAGTGTGTAGAGACGAGAGTGTGTAGATACAAGAGTGTGTTGAGTGGAGAGTGTGTAGAGGGGAGAGTGTGTAGATACAAGAGTGTGTAGAGGGGAGAGTGTGTTGAGAGGAGAGTGTGTAGAGAGGAGAGTGTGTAGAGAGGAGAGTGTGTAGAGAGGAGAGTGTGTTGAGAGGAGAGTGTGTAGAGCGGAGAGTGTGTAGAGGGGAGAGTGTGTAGAGACAAGAGTGTGTTGAGTGAAGAGTGTGTAGAGAGGAGAGTGTGTAGAGGGGAGAGTGTGTAGAGGGGAGAGTGTAGATACAAGAGTGTGTTGAGTGAAGTGTGTAGAGGGGAGAGTGTGTTGAGTGAAGTGTGTGTTGAGTGAAGTGTGTGTAGAGGGGAGAGTGTGTAGAGCGGAGAGTGTGTAGAGAGGAGAGTGTGTAGAGAGAAGTGTGTGTAGAGGGGAGAGTGTGTAGAGAGGAGAGTGTGTAGATACAAGAGTGTGTAGAGACAAGTGTGTGTAGAGGGGAGAGTGTGTAGATACAAGAGTATGTTGAGTGAAGAGTGTGTTGAGTGAAGAGTGTGTTGAGTGAAGAGTGTGTTGAGTGAAGAGTGTGTTGAGTGAAGAGTATGTTGAGTGAAGAGTGTGTAGAGGGGAGAGTGTGTAGAGGGGAGAGTGTAGATACAAGAGTGTGTTGAGTGAAGTGTGTAGAGGGGAGAGTGTGTTGAGTGAAGTGTGTGTAGAGTGAAGTGTGTGTAGAGGGGAGAGTGTGTAGAGCGGAGAGAGTGTAGAGCGGAGAGTGTGTAGAGTGGAGAGTGTGTAGAGAGGAGAGTGTGTAGAGACAAGAGTGTGTAGAGAGGAGAGTGTGTAGAGTGGAGAGTGTGTAGAGACAAGAGTGTGTAGAGACAAGAGTGTGTAGAGACAAGAGTGTGTAGAGAGGAGAGTGTGTAGAGTGAAGAGTGTGTAGAGGGGAGAGTGTGTAGAGAGGAGAGTGTAGAGAGGAGTGTGTGTAGAGGGGAGAGTGTGTAGAGAGGAGAGTGTGTAGAGCGGAGAGTGTGTAGAGAGGAGAGTGTGTAGAGAGGAGAGTGTGTAGAGAGGAGAGTGTGTAGAGGGGAGAGTGTGTAGAGAGGAGAGTGTGTAGAGAGGAGAGTGTGTTGAGTGAAGAGTGTGTAGAGCGGAGAGTGTGTAGAGAGGAGAGTGTGTAGAGAGGAGAGTGTGTAGAGAGGAGAGTGTGTAGAGAGGAGAGTGTGTAGAGGGGAGAGTGTGTAGAGAGGAGAGTGTGTAGAGGGGAGAGTGTGTAGAGAGGAGAGTGTGTAGAGAGGAGAGTGTGTAGAGGGGAGAGTGTGTAGAGAGGAGAGTGTGTAGAGGGGAGAGTGTGTAGAGAGGAGAGTGTGTAGAGAGGAGAGTGTGTAGAGGGGAGAGTGTGTAGAGAGGAGAGTGTGTAGAGGGAAGAGTGTGTAGAGTGAAAGGTGTGTAGAGGGGAGAGTGTGTTGAGGGGAGAGTGTAGAGGGGAGAGTGTGTTGAGTGAAGGGTGTTTGTTGCGACAGAGCGAAAGTCCGACGCAAAGAAAATCCAAAGCGAAGATATTTCAGAGAAGAGAGGAAGAGATGAAGACGCTGTGGAGATGAGGTAGGTAAGGAGGGCAGGGAAAGGAGTGTGGACGCTCTTGTTCGCTACAACATCTTTGATGAAAGATCTGCTCTGTTTCCACGGACGTGACATAATAATCCCAGAGTCGACCTTTAACATAACAAGGTCAAAAAAATAAAAACAGCAGCACAAGAACTGCTTCTACCACAGGGCCGTCAAGGCCCTGAACACAGCAAAGGCCTAAGTTCTGGGCCCAGGACAGTCCGGACGGATTGTATGGCAGCTAGTGCTGAGGCACAAACATGTACATTTCAAGCCTGCAAACTGTGACACTTTAAAATAACGTGAAAAAATACTTTTGTGCAATATGACTAGTACAGTGGATTGTGTACATAGCCTTTACTTATGTAAACCAGCTCCTTACCTTCTTGTGATTTTATGCTTTTTCTAAAAAAAAAAAAAAAAAAAAAAAATCCTTTCCTAACACCAGGGGAGCCACCCCTCCTAAATTTCGTTGTTTGGTACCTGTACTGTAGCAATGACAAATAAAGTCCATTCCCATTCCCATTCCCATTCCCTGCCACATGAAGTGAACTCCAGTCAGTGTCAAAACTAACATCCCTGCGGTGCCTAAACACACACTGCTGCCCTGTGCTGACTTAAGGTCAGTCAAGGTTAAGTTGGACACCCGATTCAAACACAATGAGCCGGTTTCACAGACAAGGCTTGAACCTAATCCTAGACTAAAAAGGACTAGACTTCAGTGGAGGTTTTACAAAGTGTGATTTAGTCCAGGACTAGGCTTAAGCCCTGTCTGTGAAACCGCCGGCCCAGTATCTACTGACACACGCTGGTCGCCCCAGCCCAGATCTGTGAGCGCTATTGGCCAACACTACTTCTTCTGCTGTTTAGCATGACTAACACAACACTCATTCTGCTGTTTAGCATGACTAACACAACAGGTCGTTAACACTCACTGACGACGGTAACAGGAGTTGCCTACTACTAGCACACCCAAACCTGGGCCGACCAACCAATGATTTGGTAAGACAAGGAGCCTCCCGCCAAAACACAACCACCCCCCGAAATTCGAGGCCCATTCAGGCTCGTCCCTCAGACCAGCTCGACAGAGACACAGGTCAGTGGAGCTACCCAAACCTGTTCACTCACTCACACATGGACCTGAGACAGCACGTTGAACCAGCTTAAAAGTTTAACCCCACCCTCTGTCCCTCCCTCCCTCCCTCCATGCTCCCTTGCTCAGCCCGACACCATTCCACGAGCTGCCTGCCTGTGTGAGTGTTTGAACAGGTTTTCACGGAGACAGAACATATGGAATGTCACTGAGCGAGCTGCTTGCCAGAGCGGCGACAAGCAGCGGAAATGACCCGGCGCTGTGAAGCTGCGGCCCCCAGAGCAGAAACCCAGAGTGGAGCGAAGATCAGAAATAACACACTATCTCACACAGCCTCCTTATTGCCTCTTCATATTTCTCTATCTCTCTCCCAATACCTCCACACACACACACACACACACACACACACACACACACACACACACACACACACACACAGATAAATAACAGATAGATAAGATTATATCTGTGAAGATTATATCTTATATCTGTGATTATATCTGTGACTTGTGACAGTCGGTGCCTTGAACGAGAAGACGTCAACAACCTGTGTCAATGTGCTAACGACTCATTACCATGTGTGAGGTAAGGGCTAGGCACCTGACACTGTTGTGTGATTGTGCGCAAAGCAGTGATGAGTATTGTTCTAATGTTATCATCATTGCTGCCTGCTGTACCATATCTCGCCCCCCGTAATATCCAGAGTTCTCTCGTTCTCTCGTTCTCTCTCTCTCTCTCTCTCTCTCTCTCTCTCTCTCTCTCTCTCTCTCTCTCTCTCTCTCTCTCTCTCTCTCTCTCTCTCTCTCTCTCTCTCTCTCTCTCTCTCTCTCTCTCTCTCTCTCTCTCTCTCTCTCTCTCTCTCTCTCTCGATCAGCTACATCCAAGAAAAAACTGCTGTAAAAGACAAACGGTTTACCTTATCAGGTGGACAGACCTAGTTGGAGAGCAGCCAATGAATGGGAGCAATAATCCTCGGGGTCTGGTCTTGTGACATACTTACAGGAGACATGTAAGCCAACACTGCTCTGCCACTGAGGCCCAGGCCCAGGCAATGAGGAAGTTGTCTGCTTTTGTGGATAATAAGGAAATAGCCTAAGTTAGCTAAGGGGGGTGGGGGCCTGTTGAGAGGACAGATTGAAAACAGATTAAAACCTCAAGCCCGGTTTGACAAGCTGTCTCGTCTGATTTCTCTGCTGACATTTCTGATCAAAAACACCCCAGCAGCCCAGTAAACAAGCCCACAGGCTGGGTGTGTTGGGTAGGTGGACACACACAGCAACAGAGAATGAAGTGTCCTGTCTGCACAGATTTGCTCTGGCTCACTCCAGACACAGACAGACAATGCTGGCAAAGTGTTTGCCAAATTCCCCAATACTGATCTTGATGTAACCGAGGCTGGCTGTAGTTAGACACTCTGAACTGAATCAGATCCACAAACATGATGATTAAAGTTAGGAAATGCTGTATTCGCTCTTCGTTTTAACTCGTTAGACAAGGTGATGGCTGGGTATGTATAGTAACGCGATTTGATGATCTTTGTGGACATTTGTCTGACACCCGGGGTGGATGTGGCAGCCTGGTGACTTACCCTGTCTGTCTCTGTCTCGAAGAACCGCTCGTCTTCCACAACAACAACAACATGAATGGTGGAAACTGCAGTTAGTTTGTGGCAAGTTCTGCTGACAATCCCCAGACAGCAGTAAGGCATGCAGGCCCTCTCACTAGGCTAGCTCATTCAAAAACAAAACAGCATATAAAAACAGAGTTACGGTTTCTTGTACCCTGGAGTTAGCTTAGCTTAGCGGGCTAGCAGGGTGGTGTTGACTGTGTCTCTCCAGCTGTCAGCGGGATGGTCCACCTCCTCCACAAGGATGCAAACACGTCCAGATCCAGGTGATAGAAGTAGTCCAGGGTTCAAGTGACACTTTCCTCTCCGAACTAGATCGGCTGTTTATTTATTTCCAGTTCTCTGTCTGTCTCTGTCCCCCCACGTCTCTGACCTGCAGGCCGGGCTGCCAGACTCTCTGCCTCGCCGTGTCTCTCCTCGGGCCGCTTCGCTTCTCCGAATCCCGGAAATGACAGAAGGCCGTCCCGTCCCGTCCGACACAAAATGGAGGCAGGTAACCGGATCACCGCCGAGCTAACAACCCGAGGATTTATTATTCTCAACGTGGAAAAACAGCGAAACAGCGACCTCCGTGGGATGACATCTGAATGAGTGAGTAAGAGAGGGAGAGAGAGAGAGAGGGGGGGTAAAGAGAAGGAGAGAGAGAGAGGGGGGGTAAAGAGAAGGAGAGAGAGAGAGAGAGGGGGGGGGTAAAGAGAGGGAGAGAGAGGGGGGGGTGAGGGGGGGTAAAGAGAGAAAGAGAGAGGGTAAAGAGAGAGCGAGTGTGTGTGTGTGTGTGTGAGAGAGAGAGACAGAGACACACACACGCACACACTTGCATATCTCCCTGTCCAAATCTTGCATTTCAAATATGTTTACTGGAAAGCATTCTATCATTACAAGTAATAAACAAACAAAGACTGTTGGCCTGACAAAGAGTATGACAACACTAAGCTCACACCCCGACACTACTGCATGTCCCAGACAGGTCAACCCCTACACTACTGCATGTCCCAGACAGGTCAACCCCGACACTACTGCATGTCCCAGACAGGTCAACCCCTACACTACTGCATGTCCCAGCTCACACCGCTACACTGCTGCATGTCCCAGACACCCCGACACTACTGCATGTCCCAGACACCCCGACACTACTGCATGTCCCAGACACCCCGACACTCCTGCATGTCCCAGACAGGAGGTGATGATGACCATGATGATGATGATGAAGAACCTAAAACAGACATCAATGAGAAGGAAGCATTTAAGCAAAGATAATTCCTTTATCTTTATTTGAAAATCTTACAAAAGTGACTTCATCGCATGAGATGTTGCATTGCCCGACATTCAGCCCAGAAATGACTGTTCGAAAGGCACTGTTGTTGAAGGTTTCTGCTCACTGGTACGTTAGACTACATTTTTGTTTTGCATAATTCAGACCGAGGGAACAGGTTTAGACATGGGTCTTCTCTGTCAAGCACAAAAAGTACAGTAAATGTTTTCTTCAAGTGGAAACACATATCCCCCTAACCACACTAGAGCTGAACCGAGCAGAGCTGAGCGGTACCATGCCATGCTGGTTATGCATCCGATGTGAGGCCTTTGTTTCTGCTCAGCCACCATAAGACTCGAGCCCTATTTGAATACTCTTAAAAATGCACCCTTCCTTCCTTCCTTCCTTCCCTCCTTGAAGATATATCACTGATCTAACATGATTTGACTGGTGAAAGCAAAGCAGTGGAAAGGTTGCTTGGACCTATTCATGAGAGGACGGAAGGGGGCATCTGATTAGTATTGGAACAAGGCCCGCCATCCCCTGATTAAGACAGGAGACATCACTGTATGTAGATAATGCAACATTAAGACTAGTGGTTTGATTCAATCATTTCACAGAAGAGAGGTAAGCCTCGGCCAATTGTAATTGCAGAGGCTTGATTGACAGGCAACCCAATGAGGAATTGCCTTTTTGTTCATTATTCAAAGGATGATCGATCAAATCAATCGAATTGTGAAAATACGTTTCATTCCCCAAAAATATTCCCTTCGGTTTGCGGCCCTTGCCGCCCCCCACCAAGGTTCATTGGATTCAGTACAATGTTTCGAAGCACTTTCGAGGCCAGACTTAGTCCTACTACTACACACGCACTCCGCCACCACAGCTGTCCTCATTCTAAGTGCACTAGCGCTCTCTCTATCATGGCAGCAGCCGTGCCTTCTAGAACAGACGTTGTATTCTAGAATAGAATTTCATATTCTAGAACAGCATTTCGCATTCTAGAACTGAATTTTGTATTCTAGAACAGACTTTGTATTCTAGAACGGCATTTCAGACTCCAGAACAGCATTTTGCATTCTAGAACAGGATGTTGCATTCTAGAACAGAATTCCATACTCTAGAACATAATTTCGCATTTCTAGAACAGAATTTCGCATTTCTAGAACAGAATTTCAAGTATGATCTTCAGAATCCCGATCAGGATAGTCCAGAAGATAGACTCCTCCTCCTGGAACTCCTCGTCCTCCTCCGTCTGGGCGTGTCTCTGCTGGCCGCGGGCCTCCTCCGACGGGTACGAGTTCTTCCCAAAGAAGGGGTCCTGCTGCGGGGCAGTCTGATCGTAAAACACCCGCATCTCAAACTCGCTCTCCTTGTACGCGGGGTGGCCGTAGATCCCGATGCCCACGGGCCTTACGAAGTCCCCGGGGACCACCACCACGTCCTGCCCGCAGGTGACCGAGTGCAGCTTGTAGGTGTCGAAGCTGGGCCGCAGCGTCTTGTCCGACACGTAGAGGTCCGCGTCGCCCTTCAGGCTGCGCATGTTCAGGATGATCCGCCCGTCGTGGTTCAGCCGCAGGTAGCTGTAGTTGCCGGCGCCGATGTGGCCCTGGACCACGTGGAGGAGGACCCAGTCCTCTGGGACGACGTCCTCCTCCACGGGGTGGAGGAACCCCCAGGAGCCCCCCGTCTGGAAGAGGAGGAGGGCGGCCCCCAGCAGGCTGCAGTAGAGGAGCACCATGGTGTGGAGGTGGAGGGTCTCAGGTCAGTACAGGAGCACCATGGTGGAGAGGTGGAGGTGGGGGGATCTCAGGTTAGGCTGTCAGACAGTCACCGGCAGGAGAACATCCTCCCTCTGCTGTAGGCTGATAACCTGGAGGGAAGGAGAGAGCAGGGGAGGGAGGGAGAGAATGGGAGAGAGTGGGAGGGGGGAAGGAGGAAGAGAAGGAGAGAAGGAGAGAGGAGGAGGAAGAGAGAGAGAGAGAGAGGGAGGGAGGGAAGAAGGAGAGCAAGCGAGAGAGTGGGGGAGGGAAGGAGGAAGGAGAGAGAGAGAAAGAGAGGGGGAGGGAAGGAGGAGAGACAGAGAAAGAGGTCAAAATATAAAGATCCAAAACAAAATGCCCCTCTCACAATATAAAAAAAACTGTCTGGTGACACTGTTCACATAACCGACAACAACAAGCCCTGAAGTAAGCGGGAGGAAGGGCAGAGAGAGATTAAATAGAGTACAATCATTGTGTACACGCCACACAGTGTGAAAGTGCAGGGCTCTTTTTATGGCTTTAGCCCAAGTCATGTAGTAGACTAATGGCTATTATGGGATGTTGTTGTGATCATAACTCCTTGAGTGAATCACCATGACGGTAGTACAGTGACGCGAAAAGTGACACCACTAACTTGCATGGCCTTTGGCTAAAAGCCCCCTGGCCCCCAAGGTCCCTTGGCAATCCTATAAATACGTTTAGCGTGCGACCGCTAGTCTCAATATTAGACGTGGTGTGACCGCTGCAACCTTGTGCCAATCATTTAGCAAATAAAAAAAGGCTGGCTCTCTCTCTCTCTCTCGGTCATGGCGAAAGACAGGGTATATACAGGAATCTTGAGGTTAATTTCAATACCTTTCTAAGACTTTTTAAACACCTCGCTTGTCAATATTTTTCCAGACCTCACCGCCACTTCGAGCTGTAACCGTTGACATCAGTGACACCTTTAACTTAACAGTTTGAGTTCCACTATCATACAACACAATCTCCGGTTCATCTTTGTTTTTTAATAAAACTAATACATTCACGAACTTTTACAAAACGTTTTTAGGACTCAAACTCCATGGACTGAGTCTAAATTTTTTTTTTTTTTTTAAATCAAGACCTCATAAAATCGTGATAAGACTTTTTAATACTTATTAAGGGTCTTGATTTTCCAAAAATTTATTTATCAACTTTTAATACTTTTCAAGACACTGCGGATTATATCCTGCAGAAAGATGCCCTGGCACGGAAGCGGTACGCCCACCCTCTCATGCTCGGCACATTGGGCAACGGATTGACCAGTGAATTAGTTGGCTATCTTCTTGCAGTAGGCCACTGACCTGTAGAATAGCTCCTGTAGCTATAATCGCATTAGTTAGTTAGTTGAACTAATTAAACTGCCTTTAAACCCCCCAACATGGTGCGACCTCGCATAGACCCAGACCAGGGTCTAATGACAGTTGACAGCTCCGTGTTACAACTGACACACGCAAAACTGACGACTTCAATCAAATCAAACCTACACAATAAATGCACCAGTAGCAAACCTAGTCTATGATAAAATAAACACCAACTGATCGGTGTGATATAGATGACATAATAATGGCAAAACACCAGTTATCGCTCAGCACAATCGCCTCGCTAGCAGGTGGCTAGCTAACCTAGCAGCATTGCTAAGCAACTGTTAGCGTGTGATGAAACGAGGCGGTGTGTGTTGTAATACGGAGATAAGCGTCATTTGTCCGACACGTTTATTTAAGTTCTTCAACACGTTACGAGGGTCAAGATCGTCCGCTACTCACCCGCACATTGTTCCGGTACAGATGCAGCTAGTGGTTATTGTTTTACCAGCGTTTAGCCGGAGAGAGACAGAGCAGTGTAAAGTTCACTTCTTTCCTTTTCCTGGGAGTCTCACGCAACCATAGATCCCCCTACCGCCACCTACAGGCCCGGGAGAGTACTACAACCCCCCCTACCGCCACCTACAGGCCCGGGAGAGTACTACAGCCCCCCCTACCACCACCTACAGGCCCGGGAGAGTACTACAACCCCCCTACCGCCACCTACAGTCCAGGGAGAGTACTACAACCCCCCTACCGCCACCTACAGTCCAGGGAGAGTACTACAACCCCCCTACCGCCACCTACAGTCCAGGGAGAGTAGTGCAGAATGAAACACAACGAGGTAACACTAAACCTAAATAAATCACATCCTCTCACAAATTAAAATCGTTTAATAGGAACCAATATGACATGAGGCAGTGATGATGCTATCCTGACCAGTTAGTCTAAAAATAGTATCGATTTATGGTCAATTTCACATCTCTGGCTGTGGTACACCGCAGTTGGGTCCAGTTGAGAGTTCTCACCATGTCACAGCACTTACAAGCCACTGGATATATCAGGCTGATGCCCTGCAATGCATAAGCAAATAACTAATTGAATGGTGGTGGTGGTGTAATTACTTTATACTTATTGAGCTGGCCACAAATGCTTGTGGGTAGATTGTATGTCTACATGATTGAATCAATTATTTGTCCAATGGTAATCAAAATGCAGTGCCTCTAAATGCCTACACTGAAATTGGACAACTGTCAAATAGGCAAGTTCAGGCAGTTATATGGGATTGTAAAGTTGTTATCATAGCAATAAGCACTAGAGAGAGGAAAGGAGCTGAAGTGGTTATAAATGTATTATCGGGTTGTCATCAAAGGGACTATGAAACACAACAACTAAGAAGTCTGTCTGGTCGAGAAGGGCTTCACCACATTGGTTACTTTATTGTACCTTCAATTTGGCTTTGGCAACACTAGTGTCACAGCTGTCCTGCCAATGAAGAAAACCAACCATGTTTTTTTTACTAAGTTTGTCTAAAGATCCTCTGACAGCTTTCTGACAGCGCTCACAAAGCATCTGATTCCAGCAGCAGTCATCATAACTGCATTGAAAAGTATAACAGCATGTGAAAGTGAGAAATCTTCGATATATCAAATCTACCACTGCAAGTTTCTAGAGAGACACCTTGTGAAACAAACATGTATCGACTGTATAGAATTGTTCTTTCCATCATCTACATCATAACCCATTTCTCTTTATTCTCATTAGGTATAGCTTTTAATTGTTATGTACAGCGTTCATTTCCTTTGCAGCAATTTGCTAGAACCATTTTGTAATCCATTTATGATCATGTTCTTGCCTGTTATGAGTATGATCATACAAAAAACGTATTAAATTGGATTAAGAATTGTTAAATTACATATCAACCTTCCAGGCATGCACACTCACACCTCACTCATAAAATCAACTGTACTAATTTCACATTGTTTTTTGTTTTGTTTTTATAGTCATTTTTTTTAAACTTTAATGAACACCAACTGTATTTTTTAAACAAAAAAGCACAACAAATGTTCCAGGGAAAGAGTCTGACAATTAGTTGGATGATCTCCTCCAGTATGTTTTTTTTTTTTTTTTTTCAAAGCCACATCAAATTGTAAATCCTATATATAGATAGATATACTCGTTCAACAAGTCTATGTTGTGTATGTAGATAGATCCGTCATGTTAGAAACAACACTTACTTTACAGTGGGCTTACTAGCATCACCACTTCAGTGTAATAATTATTATTGCAAACCACTTGACCAATTTAAGGCTTCCGAGTTCAATATAGCAGTAATGAGCAATCCTGTCACGTCACAAAGGTCAAAGTTCAAACTGGGTCACTTATATTGTTATTGTCCCACACTAAACTCTTGTGAGGGCCGGTTTCCCGGACTCAGATTAGGCCAAATCCTGTACTAAATCACACTCTCAATGGAGAACCTCCATTGAAGACTTTTTAATCTAAATCCAGATTTGGCTTAATCTATGTCCCGGACACCGGCCCTAAAAGGTGCCTTCTCCTGATGTTCAAGACTTAAGTGACCCAAAGTAGTGTTGTCTTTTGTCTTTTTTGTTTTGTTTAACCAACTCTTTAGAAGTTTAACAGCCTTTAAAATAACTCACTGCATCTAATATCTTATAAAAACAGGTTTTTGAAACAGAATGGTCATCTTTTCTCTTATAATGTGGCAGAAAAAATGTTTAAATATGCATGTTTGTCACTTGCAATACTATACATCCTTTCCATGTGACTCTATAGAAGGGGGAGGGGGGTACAGGCGACTGAAGGAGGCGGTGGAAGGAGGGGGGGGTACAGGCGACTGAAGGAGGGGGTGGAAGGGGGGAAGGGAGGGGGGGTGGGAGTACAGGTGACTGAAGGCGGTGGAAGGAGGAGAAGGGGGAAGGTGGAAAGGTGAAGGTGGGAGTGGAGCGCTGGTTGGTTGATGTGGGGGTGTGATGTCAAATGCCAGGATGTGGTGGATGGCGGGAGGGAGAAAAGGGAGGTGGAGGAGGAGAGGAGGACGGGTCACCATAAACATTGCTATTCAGATTTTAGTGGAAGGTTGTTGTTGTTGTTTTTTGCACCAATGCTTGCCTTATACAGTATACAGGTAGAAGTACCATGCTAACGCCGTCTGGCCCTAACCGTTAAAACAGCCATGGAGAGATTCAGTGCCATTGTCATCATGAGTTCATAACTACTTTATCGCCAACATACTGCCACCATATGCTATTATTATCCCCATTCTGCCCCCATTTTTACCCAATCACAATGCTCAGGCTCATGGGGGGGGTAAACCACCAGCAAACTGTGAACAAAGATGGCGGAGGATGGATAAAAATAAGAAAAAAAAGAAAAGAAAAAAAGAATATTTGTTTGTACAGAAAACAAACAGTAAACAAAACAGCAACTCAGGGTTTGATACTTCATGCTTTTTCAAAGGGGAGGCAGGAGCGTAGAGAGAGAGAGAGAGAGAGAAAGAAAAACAAGAAATTCACAGTTTTCAAACTAGGATGCAAAGTATATGTGTGTGAGTGTGTGTGTGTGTGTGTGTGTGTGTGTGTGTGTGTGTGTGCGTGCGTGTGGGCGGGGGGGGCGGTTCGCTGACCGTACGGGAGTGTAAGATGGATAGTGTGCAATGCACATCGACTTCGGCAGCCATCTTGAAAATCATATGGTGTGTGTGTGTGTGTGTACTAAATGCCAGTCACGCAAAAGTTCTCATCTTGCTCATGTGTCGTCGTCTTATGGGCAGAATGGGGGTAACTAACTACATTCCTTGTCAGACTGAAATGAATTTGCTTTATGTTAAGTACTGTATATAATAGTCTCTTTTTTTCATTTTATTTTTTTGTTTGTTTGTTTGTTTTAACGCTTGGTTAAATTCTTGGCTTGTTTGATGTTGTCATCTTCATCATCATCATCATCATCATCATCATCGTTGTTGTTTTCTTTTTGAGAAATGAAGCCTGCTTTGAGGACACTCGATCGTCGATGTCCCTTCTCTGTTCTGCAGGGTAGGGAGAGGAGGGAGTGGGGGGGGGGGGCGAGGCTGGGAGGTCCGCGCTGGAGGGAGGAGGGGGGTGGGGGGCCGTAGCAGGAGAGAGAGAGGGGGTGGGTTCAGAACAGGGGAGGGGGGGCGGGGGGGGGGCTCAGACTGGGGGGCCTTTGCGCTGCAGTAGATACTGATGGATGTCCTCCGCGTCGCGTTTCAGCCAGGCGGCGTTCAGGAGAATGTTCTCACAGCACTGCTGCACCGTGCGCTCGGCCGCAGGGGCGTGGTGGCTCTCGAAGAAGCTCTGGAAACACAGAGAGGCAAGGTTTGGGATTAACTACTGTCACTGGAATACACAGAGAGAGAGAGAGGCAAGGTTTGGGATTAACTACGGTCACTGGAATACACAGAGAGAGAGGCAAGGTTTGGGATTAACTACGGTCACTGGAATACACAGAGAGAGAGAGAGAGGGACGGTTTGGGATTAACTACTGTCACTGGAATACACAGAGAGAGAGAGGGACGGTTTGGGATTAACTACTGTCACTGGAATACACAGAGAGAGAGAGGGACGGTTTGGGATTAACTACTGTCACTGGAATACACACAGAGAGAGAGAGGGACGGTTTGGGATTAACTACGGTCACTGGAATACACAGAGAGAGAGAGAGAGGGACGGTTTGGGATTAACTACGGTCACTGGAATACACAGAGAGAGAGAGAGACAAGGTTTGGGATTAACTACGGTCACTGGAATACACAGAGAGAGAGGCAAGGTTTGGGATTAACTACTGTCACTGGAATACACAGAGAGAGAGAGGGGGACGGTTTGGGATTAACTACTGTCACTGGAATACACAGAGAGAGAGAGAGGGACGGTTTGGGATTAACTACTGTCACTGGAATACACACAGAGAGAGAGAGGGACGGTTTGGGATTAACTACTGTCACTGGAATACACAGAGAGAGAGAGAGAGGGACGGTTTGGGATTAACTACTGTCACTGGAATACACAGAGAGAGAGAGGGACGGTTTGGGATTAACTACTGCTTCTGTTCCACCTGTCTAGACGGGCTTGTTAATGTGTAATGTCACGCTGTGTGTTCTGAGACTCTCCTGTCCTTGTTTTGACTGCTGGTGTTTGTTTGTTGCTTTAGACATGAAAGTGCTTTGAGTGTTTAACATTAACTTTTTGACATTTTTGGCATTTAACAGACGCCTTTATCCAAAGTGACTTGAGCCCCATTCGCACGGGGCTAGTTTTATCCGATGACCTCTGGTAATTCGTAAGAATTACGGAGCTCGTCTGTGTTCTTAATCCCGTGCGAATCGGCCATGTCCGTAAACGTCTGTAAAAATTCCAGCACAATTTACCTCCACTAATTGGCTGGACTCAGCTTTCCTGTGTTATTACGTATCCCAAGCCAATCAACATGTCAGTGATTTGAGGTGAGTTTGTTTCCTCCGCATAATACTAATCCCGTCCGAATAGGGCTTTACAACGACTACATTGTCTAAGTAAGTGAATCATCTATCCATCAGTCATCGTAAGAAAAAAGTAATCTATGCTATGGCCAGGGGCCGTTGGCAGCCAATGCTAGAAGAAGGAAGAAATAAGTTATAAGTAAGAAATATAAGGAATAAGGGAACACATACATTGTCTCTAGTTGTCTACATACTTAAAATGACTCCATGGTTTTGCTTTATCCAGGGAGTGTTTTATGTAGTGCTTTGCTATAAATCAAGTAAAGAGCGTTCGTTCTCACCTTCACTTCAGCGGCCATTTTGTCAATGGCAAATCCATCAACAGTGAGCTGAGGAGAGGGACGGAAATTCTAATCAGTTGCGTTATGACTGGGCCACATTCAAAACATGAAAAATGACCACTTTAGACAAAACCACTATATCAAAAACAAACGCAAATTAACAAGCTGTTAGGCTATTTTCCACAGTTTCACGAGAAGCCAGGGAATTTGACCCAAGTACAATTCTCCACTATCAAAATGGAGGCACTAGTTGTGGAGATATTAGAATAAAACAGATATGGAAGAAGAAGAAGAACAACAACAACAACAACGTTTTCTTTGCGTATCTCAAATCCAGTGGGGGGCGGAGCCTCTACCTTGATGAGTCGTGATATGAGGAAGCCGCCTTGGTAGCGGTTGTGTAGCTCCTCCCAGTTGTCCTTGACGAACTTCCAGGCGGCCTTCCGTCCGTGTTTACTGCTCCCGGCCACGCCCCCGATGACCGACACCGTGTCCTGGGGACGCACCTCCTCCTATGGGTGGTCAGAGACAGCAGGTTGGGTTGTGACTGTTCCCTGCATCTCAACCTAACTAGCAGACAGAGCAACAAGGCCCCTCCACGCGTGTGTTCTGCTATCTGTTGTTCTGAGTGAAAATAACAGGAGCTACCTTGCAACCAGAGGCGCTCACGGGATTAGCAGGAGAGGGAACAAGGCCGTACGTACCGAGAGGGCGAAGGTCAGGACTTTCTGGATGAGGTCGGGGGCGGATATGGCTCCCAGGACCCTCTCTATACGGTTTTTCTCCTCCTGCATGTCCGCCAACTTGTGAAGCTGAGGAAGGAGAGGAAGGAGACACAGGGAGATAGAAAGAGAGAGAGGGAGAGGAGAGGGAGTAGTAGAGCATGAGAGAGAGGGAGGGAGAGGAGAGTGGGAGAGCGGGAGGAAAAAGTGCACGCGAGAGAGAGAGAACGAGCGAAGGAGAGTGGGAGAGGAGGAGAGTGAGGGGAGGAGAATGAGGGGAGGAGAGTGAGGGGAGGAGAATGAGTAGAGGAGAGTGAGGGGAGGAGAGTGAGGAGAGGAGAGTGAGGGGAGGAGAGTGAGGGGAGGAGAGTGAGGGGAGGAGAATGAGGGGAGGAGAGTGAGGGGAGGAGAATGAGTAGAGGAGAGTGAGGGGAGGAGAGTGAGGAGAGGAGAGTGAGGGGAGGAGAGTGAGGGGAGGAGAATGAGTAGAGGAGAGTGAGGGGAGGAGAGTGAGGAGAGGAGAGTGAGGGGAGGAGAGTGAGAGGAGGAGAGTGAGAGGAGGAGAGTGAGGAGAGGAGAGTGAGGGGAGGAGAGTGAGAGGAGGAGAGTGAGGGGAGGAGAGTGAGGAGAGGAGAGTGAGGGGAGGAGAGTGAGGAGAGGAGAGTGAGGGGAGGAGAGTGAGAGGAGGAGAGTGAGGAGAGGAGAGTGAGGGGAGGAGAGTGAGAGGAGGAGAGTGAGGGGAGGAGAATGAGTAGAGGAGAGTGAGGGGAGGAGAGTGAGGAGAGGAGAGTGAGGGGAGGAGAGTGAGAGGAGGAGAGTGAGGGGAGGAGAATGAGTAGAGGAGAGTGAGGGGAGGAGAGTGAGGAGAGGAGAGTGAGGGGAGGAGAGTGAGGGGAGGAGAGTGAGAGGAGGAGAGTGAGGAGAGGACAGTGAGGGGAGGAGAGTGAGAGGAGGAGAGTGAGGGGAGGAGAATGAGTAGAGGAGAGTGAGGGGAGGAGAATGAGTAGAGGAGAGTGAGGGGAGGAGAGTGAGGAGAGGAGAGGGAGGGGAGGAGAGGGAGGGGAGGAGAGTGAGGGGAGGAGAATGAGTAGAGGAGAGTGAGGGGAGGAGAATGAGTAGAGGAGAGTGAGGGGAGGAGAGTGAGGGGAGGAGAGTGAGGGGAGGAGAGGGAGGGGAGGAGAGTGAGGGGAGGAGAGTGAGAGGAGGAGAGTGAGGAGAGGACAGTGAGGGGAGGAGAGTGAGGGGAGGAGAGTGAGAGAGAAAGAAGGTGAGAGAGAAAGGGGGATGGAGAGAAAGAAGGTGAGAGAGAAAGGGGGATGGAGAGAAAGGGGGTGAGAGAGAAAGGAGGTGAGAGAGAAAGAAGGTGAGAGAGAAAGAAGGTGAGAGAGAAAGGGGGGATGGAGAGAAAGGGGGATGGAGAGAAAGGGGGATGGAGAGAGAAAGAAGGTGAGAGAGAAAGAAGGTGAGAGAGAAAGAAGGTGAGAGAGAAAGAGCGAGAGAGAGAAAGGGGGATGGAGAGGGAAATAAACATTCAGGCTGGTGAGATGTGAGACGACATTCACTTTCCTGATGAAACCGAGATGGATCAGCCGACAGTGATTGAGGCCTAAAGCCGCCAGATTATTGGACAGTTTCTGCCTGGAGTGGAGGTCGTGATGGGGCTGGGTGGTAATCCTGTTACTGCCACTGATCGAATGCGCCTCTAATGAGCAGTCAAATGAGGCACGTCTATCAGGGCTCTCCCCGGGAGGGCGATGGGTCGCATTATAAAAAAAAAACAAAACACTCACAAAAACACAAACATTCATCTGTGTCAAAACGCAGGAAAAAGAAATACCAGCTAAAACGCTGACTTCACTAAGGAACATCATGACACTTTCCGAGGGGACGTCCTATCAGAGAAGACCTTCTATCAGACGTAGTAGCCAATCAGAGGAGACGTCCAGTCAGAGACAGCCTGGCATGCTTACCTTCAGCATTGTGTCCAACGTGGTGCTGTCCCCATGCTTCAGCACTGTCAGGTACACCTGAGAACACACATTAACACACAGGTGACATTAACACACAGGTGACTTACATTTTAACCATTTAGCTTTTTATCCAAAGCGATTTACGTAAGAAGAGATTACAGACTGAGATTATGACTGTCCGTGTGTGTGTGTGTGTGTGTGTGTGTGGGCCTGGGCGGGGCTTACAGGACTCCTGAGGTCTGCAGAGAGGACGGTCTTCCCCTCCACGTGGTCCTTGAACCTCCGCCGGGCCTCCTCCAGGGTGGGCTTGTGGCCCGCCTTGCCCAGCTTCCCCAGGACCAGGCCCCGCAGCAGGGCGTCCAGGTGACCTGGGGTGGGGGGGGGGGGTGGAAGACAAAAGAAGAGAGAGAAATTAAAAGAGAGATGGGAGGGTGGGGGGGGAATAAAGGGTTATAGCAAAGAAGAGAGAGAGAAATTAGGAGAGACATGGAGGGTGGGGGGGGTCAAGGAGAGAGAGAAGGAGAGGAGGAGAGACCCCAGTTAGGAAGAAGAGAGGAGATAGAGATGGTTGGGGGGATAAATAGATACAGCAAAGAAGAGAGGGAGAAATTAGGAGGTAGACATGGAGGGTGGGGGTCAAGGAGAGAGAGGAGGAGAGACCCCCCCAGTCAAGACTCAACCTGTCATGCTTAAACAGAAACTCTTCTGAACTTCGTCTAGAGTCACGGACAAAACTATTGGCACCCCTGCACTTCTGCCAGATAATGCAGATACGCCTTTTTGTGTCGTTCCAATGGAAACAAAAGTGCAGGGGTGCCAATGGCTGCGTTTGTAAATTCGCTCTGGGAATCTGATCGGCACTCATGGGAATGCCTCTTGTCCAATGGAATTACTTGGTCCTTTTAGGACGTCGAACCCAGTGTGCGCTCCGGCGCTCTCTGCGGGAATTTAAGAACGCAGCCAATACTTTTGTCTGTGACTGTGACTACGGAGGGGAAATCTCAGTAGTTTCCTCTGATCTGAAAACAACAGGACAGGTCAAAGCAAGATGGCGGACGCTTCCTGAGATGCTACTTGGAACCTGTCCAGCTCTGTCAGATCAGTGCAAAACAGAGGGGGTAAGGAAAAGGGGGAGGCTACCACCACAGGAGCAAGCATGGGTCAAACACACGTCAAATACTTTCAGTTTGGCTCGGTAGAGTGGAACAGACTAGTGGAACAGACTAGTGGAACAGACTAATTAGTAGAACGCACTGGGATAACCCAATGGAATAATCCAAAAATGGGGGGGACGGGGCACCAACACGAAAATCAAGCGCAACTCAAACATTTCCAGGTTCAGTATTTGACATAATGCACGTGACCCCTGGGGAGTATTCCATCAACATCGCTAAAGGATAATCCAGGCTTTCTTTTTTTTATCTTCATCAAAAATCTCATTAATCCCCCAAAAACCCACAAGTCTCGCAAAATGTATCAAAACAAGCCTGAATTTTCCTTTAACGGCATTAAGGGAACAGCCCCCGGGTCTTAAGCTCCGGAGCGTCGAGAGGTTCGAGTAAATATTGTGTTTTAGTCTTACCACTGGGGCACGGTTCACCCTCACTTTCGCCCTGCTTGCTCTCCCAGCCCAGCTTGAGGCCGATGGGGGTGAAGAGGTCGCGGATGAACTCCTGGATGTCCTCGTGGAAGTCCGTGTGGGAGAGCAGGGAGGACAGCACGCCCAGGTTGCAGCTCAGGTCGCTCCACACTGTGTAGTTGGGCTCGTTGACGAACGCCTCCATCAGCTTCAGCACCTCCACCGTGCTGATCATGCCCGCACGCGACTGAGAGGGGGGGGGGGGGGGGGGAGTGAAGAGAGAGGGGGGGGGGAGAGAGAGTTGATGGGGAGAAAGGGGAGAGAGAAATAGAAAGGGGGGTGAAGAGGGGGGAAGGGAGGGGGGAGGGAGGGAGGGGAGGGGAAGAGAGAGATAGAAAGGGGGGTGAAGAGGGGGGGAGGGAGGGGGGAGGGAGGGAGGGGAGGGGAAGAGAGAGATAGAAAGGGGGGTGAAGAGGGGGGGAGGGAGGGGGGAGGGAGGGAGGGGAGGGGAAGAGAGAGATAGAAAGGGGGGTGAAGAGGGGGGGAGGGAGGGGGGGGGGAGGGAGGGGAGGGGAAGAGAGAGTTGATGGGGAGAAAGGGAAGAGAGATAGAAAGGGGGGTGAAGGTGTGGGGAGGGAGGGGAGAGAGGGAGGTAAAGAGGGAGGAGAGATGAAGAGGGAAGGGAGGAGGAGAGAGAAATGAAGAGGGAGTGAGGAAGCGTGCGGCACAAGAGAGAGAGAGAGACAAACTGTGTTATGTTTCATCTCAGAGGAAGCAGAAGTATCAATATGACACGACTCTTCAGTCCCGTCTACATTGTCAAACCCAACACCAGGATGGACGTGTGCCGTCCCTGCAGGGGTTCCTACCAGCCCCGCTGAAAGAGGAAGGTTTACTTCACCCTGGTACTTCCTCCTACGCGCATGTTTTTATACCGTCCTCCCATAAAGGTCACCGTCCTAAACACTCGATCTGCAGGCTCGCTTTCGACAAAATAAAGAACAAGGGGGGATGTGAGACACCCCCTTTTTTTACATTTTATTTCTTCTTTTTATATGAATCCATTTCCTGAATGTGACTGGGGCGAGAAAGGACTTAAACCTGATCGGCGACAACAAACAATGTTTCAGAGAGCTGCCGTATAAACAAAACAACAGGTTCTCTGTGGTTAAAGTCACACTGTGGGGGTTTGTTGCCGGCCTGTAAAATCTCACCAGGGGAGAACGAACCTCGTCCATGACAAACAACTTCACACAACATCCACATCCAATTAGCAGTAACTTCAAGCGAAGGGGAACGGTAGTAAACCCAGGAGATTATTGGATCTCAGCAGGGAGGAAAGGGTCCGGGGCAGGTGGAGGCTGGCGGAGATAGATATCGGAGGATGGGCTCGCTGTAATGCGTGGAATAGAATCAGGAACGGTATCAAAAGCCGTCCTCCGGTTTCTACGTCCACCAGCCGAACCTCCGAACCGCGTTATCCATGAGGCCCCGGGTCCGGTTCTCTCACCAGGGAGAAGAGGTCGTTCTGCAGGCCCAGCCGGTCCACGGGCAGCAGGGTCAGGTCTCTGATGCCGGGCAGGAGGCTCTCCAGCATGGACGAGCTGTACTGGATCCTGTAGAAGCCCACCGTGCCTGGGTTGATCTGGGGGAGGGAAGAGAGGGAGGAGAGGGAAGAGAGGGAAGAGAGAGGTGCTTAACTCATTCAGTGCCCCCAAACTGTCCACGTTCTAGAGGGCCATGGGTGACTTTATTCATCCAAAAGATCACTGGGGTCCCGTACCACCAGGCTCCAGAGCAGCTTCTTTCACAGAGCTGTCACTCTGATAAACAACCCTCCCACACACACACACACACACACACACACACACACACACACACACACACACACACACACACACACACACACACACACACACACACACACACACTCTGTTGAACAATGCTCAAAATGGGGTACACTGACTCTCAGTACCCCCCCCCCCTCCCCAGTCACTGTGGACAACCAGTTTAGTCTTTGCACTACTGATGGTTACACACATCCCTGGTCATTGTGATCATCACCCTTTGCACTACTGCTGTTTACAAATACTACCTTTGCACATAGCATATTTTTGCACATTGCACATACCTCTTTTTGATATAGCCTCTACATATACATCTGTCAGGGTTCCCACACCTTCTGAAACATCATATTCAAGCACCTTTCAAGGACTTTCAAGACCCAATTCCCTCAAATTCAAGGACCCAACACGGCATAGTTTGAGACAGATCCAGAAGATAATTTATATAATAGGAACTATCCGCTCACAGACAACAATTAAAAAGAGAGGCTTGAATGTGTGAACACTAGATGGTCTCTTGCCTTCTCTATCACAGCACAGCAAAACAATATATTGTGAAATATGTGTAAAGTTAAGCAATACAGAGACTTATTTACTAGTTGACGAGCTAAGTAAAACAATTTTTAATATATACTTTTTTTTGAGAGAGAGAGAAGGAAATTCAAGCACTTTCAATGACCCATGTCTATTTTCTAATACTTTTAAAGGCCTTGATTTTTTTCCCTCAAATTCACAAACCTTCAAGGATTTCAAGGACCCGTGGGAACCTTGATCTGTATACACCATACTGTACATAGATACCTTAACCTTACATAGCTTACTACTATCCTCTCCTGTACATACTTGCCATTCTGTACCCATCACTTATCACTATCATGTTTTATATCACTATTTGCACTTCTGGTTGGATGCTAAACTGCATTTCGTTGTCTGGTACTTGTACTCTGCAATGACAATAAAGTTGAATCTAATCTAATCTAATCTACACTGCTATGTGGCTCTAAGTGTTTTCAGAAGTCAGTGGATGGCTCGTTGTATCAACAGAGACTCCAACTGGCCCTGTCCTTCAGAGCGTCTCAACTGGTCCTGTCCTTCAGTGTCTCTACTGGCCCTGTCCTTCAGTGTCTCTACTGGCCCTGTCCTTCAGTGTCTCTACTGGCCCTGTCCTTCAGAGTCTCTACTGGCCCTGTCCTTCAGTGTCTCTACTGGCCCTGTCCTTCAGTGTCTCTACTGGCCCTGTCCTTCAGTGTCTCAACTGGCCCTGTCCTTCAGTGTCTCTACTGGCCCTGTCCTTCAGTGTCTCTACTGGCCCTGTCCTTCAGAGTCTCTACTGGCCCTGTCCTTCAGTGTCTCTACTGGCCCTGTCCTTCAGAGCGTCTCAACTGGCCCTGTCCTTCAGTGTCTCTACTGGCCCTGTCCTTCAGTGTCTCTACTGGCCCTGTCCTTCAGTGTCTCAACTGGCCCTGTCCTTCAGTGTCTCTACTGGCCCTGTCCTTCAGTGTCTCTACTGGCCCTGTCCTTCAGAGTCTCTACTGGCCCTGTCCTTCAGTGTCTCTACTGGCCCTGTCCTTCAGAGCGTCTCAACTGGCCCTGTCCTTCAGTGTCTCTACTGGCCCTGTCCTTCAGTGTCTCAACTGGCCCTGTCCTTCAGTGTCTCTACTGGCCCTGTCCTTCAGTGTCTCTACTGGCCCTGTCCTTCAGTGTCTCTACTGGCCCTGTCCTTCAGTGTCTCTACTGGCCCTGTCCTTCAGTGTCTCTACTGGCCCTGTCCTTCAGTGTCTCTACTGGCCCTGTCCTTCAGTGTCTCTACTGGCCCTGTCCTTCAGTGTCTCTACTGGCCCTGTCCTTCAGTGTGTCTCTACTGGCCCTGTCCTTCAGTGTCTCTACTGGCCCTGTCCTTCAGTGTCTCTACTGGCCCTGTCCTTCAGTGTCTCTACTGGCCCTGTCCTTCAGTGTCTCTACTGGCCCTGTCCTTCAGTGTCTCTACTGGCCCTGTCCTTCAGTGTCTCTACTGGCCCTGTCCTTCAGTGTCTCTACTGGCCCTGTCCTTCAGTGTGTCTCTACTGGCCCTGTCCTTCAGTGTCTCTACTGGCCCTGTCCTTCAGTGTCTCTACTGGCCCTGTCCTTCAGTGTCTCTACTGGCCCTGTCCTTCAGTGTCTCAACTGGCCCTGTCCTTCACAGTGTCTCTACTGGCCCTGTCCTTCAGTGTCTCTACTGGCCCTGTCCTTCAGTGTCTCTACTGGGGCAGGACCCCAAAGAGCCGTCAGGGCCACCGAGGAACAACAGTCTCTATCGAGTCGTATTCAGTTGAACTCCTGATGACCCCTGACTCTCTGATGTCATCACACACACTCAGCCCCTTTCACAGTCCAGGTCAACCCCTTCCAATAACCTCTCTGTGACCTTCTGACCCTATTCAGACGGCCATCAGGCAGGGTCACGAACCCGTCTTGAGGCAGTGCCTTTCAATAGTCCTCTCCATGACCCTTGACCTCCCAGCATTCACGACCCCGACCCCCCCCCCCCCTGCCCAGGGCACCAGCGATAGGAGATGATCTTACAGTGTTAAAAGTTGATCGAAAACTGGTTGGGGTAAAGGTAAGGATTAACAGTAGGGTCATCCCAAGGATCCCACTTAGGGGGAAGGTAAGGGTTCATATGCTAGGGTCGTCCCTCCCAAGGATCCCGCGGCAGTCCTCACCTTGACCCACTGGTCGGGGCTGACGTTGTTGATGGTGATGGTGGTGTCGGGGCTGTCCAGGAGCACCTTCAGCTTGGTGCAGCCCGGGTCCTCCCCCGTACAGATGCTGATGGGCACCATCCAGCTGGGACAGTCCTCACCTGGGGGGACCAATGAAACACAGTGGAGTGAGCCCAAAGGACCAATGAGACACGGGCATAACAAACCCCAAGGCCCAATGAGATGAAGTATAACAAGTTTCAAGGACCAATGAGATGAGGTATAACAAACACCAATGACACGCTATCACTAGGCCCAAGGACCAATGAGACGCTATCACTAGGCCCAATGACCAATGACACGCTATCACTAGGCCCAATGACCAATGACACGCTATCACTAGGCCCAAGGACCAATGACACGCTATCACTAGGCCCAAGGACCAATGACACGCTATCACTAGGCCCAAGGACCAATGAGACACAGTATAACAGGAGATTTACTTCCAATGGGTGGGTACTTGATTGCAACACAAGGTTGTGTTTGTTTCCAGTGAGGGTTACATATACAGGATGGAATGCAACTGTTCATTGCTTTAGATAAGAGCTTCTGCTGCACGGTCACATGACCATAAAGACAGGAGAAGGTCTGTCTTGTCAGGCACATTAGTTTACTAGACTGGGATGGTCTCACAGACGAGGCTCAGGCCCGGTCCAAGATTACATCACACTAGGAACATCTCCACTGAGGACACTTTTTAGGATTAGGATTAATCTGCATCCATGACAAGCCTGATACTGTATATTAGAAGTGTCTAGTGGTGAATGACGCTTTGTACAGTGCATTAAGTGTGTAATGTAATAATAATAATAATAACAATACATTTATTTAGCAGTTTTACTAGATTATTCTTTCTTTCTTTCTTATTATACAGGAAAAGATGAACATTACAGGTGTTAACATGTGTTCCATTTAGCCCTGCCTGACTCAGTGAAAGCTGCTGTGCAGCAGGTTCTCTTACCGTTATGGGGTCCACTGGCACAGAACTTCTTCTGAGATAGTTTGAGGACGCGGTCTTCCCCTTGCTGGGAAAGATAACACAGATTAACGCCATGTACACCACCATGTTCACCACCGTCAGCAGTTTCACATGGGATCAAGAGCCAAGTCAACGTCTTAATCTGAATCAACACATGACAGCAGAGATGACAGGGCATTACCGGACATTACAATTAGCATAGCCGCCTCTCTCTCCCCAATACTACACACAGAACACTAATGCACATATATACCATTTACATTTTTGGCATTTAGCAGACATTTGGCATTTAGCCTTTATCCAAAGCGACTTACAACAAATACATTTGTCTAAAGCAAGTGAATCATCTATCTATCGGTCATCTATCCATCAGTCACCGCAAGAAAAGTAACCTCTGGGCTCGGGCCAGGGGCCATTGGCAGTTACAATGCTAGAAGGAGGAAGAATTTTGGGAAAATTCTTTCTAGGAAGAAAGTTGTTTTTCTTTTTAATATAGGGTAGAGAAACTGAACAGGGGGATGGAGCGGTCTCAGGAGGGACAGCTAAGGTGTAGCCTGAAGAGATGGAGGTCTTCAGTCTACGGCGGAAGATAGGGAGTGACTCTGCAGTCCCGTCCTCCGATCTCTACCTCCACCAGCCTCCGACTGACAGAAGTGCACACTACAGGGTGGAGAATTGGGACGTGGCCAAAACTAGTCAGCTGACCTGCTCTTGGTCCACTACGATGATAGGGAAGCCCATCTGTTTGGTCCAGGAGCTCATCACCGCGCCGATAGGTAACCCGCTTGCCGATTCCAGACAGTCCCATAGGTCCTCTGAGAAGAGGAGGAGGGGTCACCGACCAATCACAATGCTCCAAATGTTCTATTATTCATGGGTCAAGGTCAGGGATTGGGCCATGCTAATACATCTATAGAGACGGAGAGGAGAGTTGGCAGACTTACCTGTTGATGCATTTTTATGTTGGAACTTTAATAGATAGGCGTTCATTCCTTTCCTGAAGTCCTGCAGACGGACAGAAGAGGAGAACACTGTTTCAACACAACTACGAGAAGCTGAGGAAATCTGAACACCACCACCACCAGTAACCAAATTGAAACAGTAATGAAATCAAAAGCGAATTACTCTCTTTAAACACAACACACACCCACACACACACACAGTCTTCTAAAGAACATAGCTTGACTAATCGATTTAGAACACCACAAATTGAACTAATGAAGAGTTGCGTGCACGCCCACCCACACACTCCACACACTTCTTTTCTCCTCACTACATAAACAAATACACACACACACACACACACACACACACACACACACACACACACACACACACACACACACACACCTCGTCTCCTATGTAGTTGTGCAGCATACGTATGACAGACGCTCCTTTGCTGTAGGATATGGCATCAAAGATCTCATCCACCTCAGACGGGTGGCCCACGTTCACCTGGAGCACGGAGAAGTTGGGTTAGAGAGGGAAGCACGCGCACACACACACACACACACACAGGCCCAAGACCGTGTTCAATGTTTCATCTATTTAGTTCTTACATTTGTTCTCTTCTTTTATTGTATTTTATCTTTACCTTCTTTTTACTGTTTTATCTACCGGTACTTGCCCCTGGCTTTTATCTTCATTTTATGCTTGTATATGTTTTTATATTCACTTTATGTGTTTATCTCTCTGTTGTAAAGCACTTTGAGCTGCATTTCCTGTATGAAAGGTGCTATATAAATAAACCTTTACTTACTTACTCACACATACACACGTTGTGACACACACACACACACAAATTGTGACACACACTCTCACACACACATTGTGAGACACACACACACACACACACACAGAGAGAGAGAGAGACAGAGAGAGAGACAGAGACACACACACACACACACACACACACACACACACCTCTATGGGATGGCTGTTGTCGAGGGCGTCCAGGTCCAGGGCGCGGGTGTAGTCTGCAGACACAAACTGGGTCCAGATGTCGTACTCTGGGAAGCAGTGGTCCACACACAGGTACTCTATCCAGGAGGCGAAGCCCTCGTTCAGCCACAGGTGAGTCCACCACTCCTACACACACCACACACACACACAGGAACATGACTAAAGGCCGGTTTAGGCTTCTGCGTAAAGTCGACGCCGTAGGCTACGCGTAAGCTTACGTAGTCCCGCGTGGACGTGCGTAGCCTGGACGTGCTCCTCTCAAAAAATCTATCCACGCGTCAGAGCGCACGTAACCGTAAGCTCTGTGATTGGTCCGCTTGGTAGCACATGATTCAGACAAGATTCCGACCAAAATGCGGAAGTCATGACAGAAATGTCATTCACCTTTTCTGTAATTACTTATTAATAAAGATTTGAAAAATTATGATAACCATCGTATTATCTTAGTTTAATGTCATTTCAATGCATCATAGAACTTTTATTTACAACAACATAACAACAAAAAGATCGCTATTATGCCGCTTAGAGCTTTGAGCTCCGTTGAGTTCCTAACCGGAAAAGGCACAGCACAGGGGCTGAAAACACACTGCCACCTAGCGATGTGACGGTGTAATTGCAGCGCGGTCTACGCAGAAGTGTAAATTGCGAGACCTACGTAAGAATTTACGTAAGCTACGCACGTAAATTCGACGCAGAAGCCTAAACCGGCCTTTACTCTACATGACATTACATTACATTACTGAGAGAGAGACAGAGAGAGAGACAGAGAGAGAGAGAGAGAGAGAGAGAGAGAGAGAGAGAGATAGAGAGATAGAGAGAGCGAGATAGATAGATAGAGAGATAGAGAGAGAGATAGATAGAGAGATAGAGAGAGAGAGATAGAGAGATAGAGAGGAGGAGATAGCGATAGAAAGTTTTTAAAAGAATGTGGAGGGAGAGAGAAGAGATAGAGGGGAGGTGAAGAGGGAGGGGAGGAGGCTTGAGAGAGAGAGAGAGAGAGAGAGAGAGAGAGAGAGAGGGTGTTCTGTTGGGTTACCATGGTGACCAGGTTGCCGAACCACTGGTGAGCCAGCTCGTGTCCCACCACCAGTGCCACCCACTGCCGCGAGGACGAGCACGAGTTCTTGGGGTCGATCAGCAGCGCCGTCTCCCTGGGATACGGGAGGTCAGGGGTCAGAGGTTAGGGGTGCATGGATCAACACACACACACACACACACACACTCTCGCATTTCTCTCTCACACACAATTCGAATATACTGCAAGTTAACAGAAACTCATGTTAGTGGTAGACATATCATAGGTCACACATACAGAGACAGACACACACACACACACACACACACACACACACACAGACACACACACACACACACACACACACACACACACACACACACACACACACACACACACACACACACACACACAGACACGGTTTGATATTTACCTGTAGGTAACAAGGCCCCAGTTCTCCATGGCACCTAGAGACAGGTGTGTGTTAAGGTGTGTTAGATATGGAATCACCATGGCAACAGGTTCACTTCAATATCACAACTTCTTTATGTATATATCGATGGAGACGTTCTGCAGTCCATTCCAGGCATTACAATGATCTGTCCTCCGACTTCTACCTCCACCAGCCTCCCCTATATGTGTGCGTGTGTGTGTGTGTGTGTGTGTGTGTGTGTGTGTATATATGAGTGCATGCTTGACTTGTACTCACCAGCAGCAAAGTCAGCGATTGCTATGAGATCAATTTTAGGCAACGGATATGGAACGTTGAAGTAGTCTTTGTAGAAAGGTAAGGTCTTTACCGCGACCTGAGAATACAACACGGGGAGGGGGGGGGGGGATTAGAGAGGAAAAACAAGGTTTTCATTTCCATTTCAACGCCTCTGATTCTGTGCCAATAGCTGCTAGCTAGCGCATCCAAAACCGCCATCATCATCCATCACCTCGTTTGTTTCTCGACAGCTCACTGAATCAACCCCGGCCGTGATGATGGATGTCTAACATGGTGGTTTTCGTGACAAGACCCATCAGACCTGTAGAGCCGCCCAGCCCTGAGATCTACAGAGGCGTTTGTTCATATTTGGTTCCAGCCCAGCCTTGACACACCTCCTGGTTCTATTAATCAACTGGTCGTTATGCTGATTGGCTGAATCAGGTGCGGTAGGGTCGGGGCAGACGGGTGATTCATCATATCTAGAGGAGTAATGTCGTCCTTGACTCCTCGCTTCCTCTGTCCTTTACGGACGCGTCGGAGGAGACGGTCCGATAGGAGGAACCTCGGACCTTCTCCTCCAATCAGCTTTGAGGGGACGTGGGTGGGACGGGGGGGTTGGGGGTGAGGAACCAAGGAAAGACTTTTGATTCATTTCAGTGTGTTACAATGAGGCCGTCCTCCGATTTCTACCTCCACCAGCCTCCCCTGCTGTAGATTTATTGGCGATGCACATTTTTGCTCTGGCCCTGCACTTACACAACTTCCTAATGAGCAGGGTCCAGTATGTTAAAACCTTTCATCTGGATCAGAATTATTGTTTTTTTCCTACCCAGGATAATTTCTATCTGGCTGATCTTGAGTAGTATTGGCGAAATCTGCCCGATCGATCTGATCGTGGACAGCCCAAAAAAATAAAAAAACTGAATCATTCTGATCCAGATTAAAAGGTTTGAAACGCTGGATGAACAGGCCCCCAGATTAAAGAGACAATCCTCAGACAATGAGCTCTGAGGAGAGGAGAGGAGAAGAGAGGAGAGGAGAGGATAGAGGATGCGAGGAATCCAAATAAAGATTTTGAGGTCCATCCCTAGGGGTCAACTTAGCTCACCAACTGCCAAATAATTCCGGGAACACTCACCACCAAGAGTGTTTTATGTGTGTCAATCTACCTAGCGACAACACTCTGATTGGCTACAAAATGAAGCATCATAAAGTGACGCATTTTTTCGATGAATAAAATTACACTGTGGCTCTCTAGAACGTTGACAATTCGGGGCGACTTTAGTCACCCTGAAAGACTGAACCGACGCCGCTCACCTCCAGTGCAAATTTCCCTTGCTCCGACTTCCCCATGGGCGTGTAGACGCGTACCGTCACGCCGTCCGACGATGTGCCCTCCACAAAGTCGTACTCGCCGATGACGAAGGCTACAAGGTACGTGGACATGATGGGGGTGGTGGCGAACTTCACGTCAACAAGGCTGTCATCTTCTGGATATGGCTTTCTGTCAATGACATTCTAGGACAGGGAAAGGGACAAGGTGGGTCAGTTAAAGAGTAGGCCTAATAAAACGCACATATAATATACTTCCAAGTCCAGGATATGGCCTTTCGATCAATAAAATTCTGCGACCGGGACAGAATGTCATTGACAGAAAGCCATATCCTGCACATATCGGCAAAACGGAAAGGTTATTTGCTACTTCGGTTAATGTACAACAGAAGTCTCCCTATGAATAAAAAAAATACAGCCAACCATAAATCCTGGGAATATATTCTGACAAGTTCATCAACATATTATGCATTTGATTTGATTTATTTTTGGGGGAGGGGGGGTTGGAGCCGAGATGACGGCACATGAATATGATTATCGTTTACAGCGTGGTCCTCTGTGGAGGACGAAACAGGCCCAACAAGAGTCTAGACGCACATTTCAAGGTACAGGGGACGGAAAATGTCAGTGAATAAAGACGACAACCGTGAGTTGCTGTACGCACCCCTTGTGGTGTGCACTGTTTCAGTCAAAACGTTGCAATAACCTACATGGGGCCTCTATAGCACAACAACGTGCAACAGTAGACATGTCTTCTTCCTTGAAATAGACACGCTAACCAAGGTCAACTAGGGGGCGTTTACGCTTTTCAAGTATGAGATCATAGCCCACGCATCGCTCCAAGGAGTCAACAAAAACCCCCAAATAATAATTAATAATAATAACTCTCTGTACCCTTTTGAATGCCAGCAGACATACACGAGTAGCCAGGGGGGGGTGAGGTGCATGACGTCCCAATGACTCTGCTTTATGTTACATAAGCCATGTTAGATGAAAGCAACATTACGTGTGCGCGTGTGACTCAAGCTGTTTAGAGGCATGGGGGGGGTAGGGGGTCCGGGTCAGCCCTGGTCTAGTGTTAGGGGGGGGGGGATTGAGCATGTGACACGTACTATGTTTGACAAGTGTTTGTTTCCGGGGGGAAGATTGAGCGCGTGACACGTACCATATTTGACAAGGCTACTCGGTCCTTGGGAACTATCAGGGAGATGTCGAAGGTGGCTTTGATAGCTGGCTCGTCCCAACAGGGGAAGGCCCGGCGAGCGTCCGTCGCCTGCGGAGAGAGAGGGAGAGGAGAGTGGAAGAAGAGAAGAGAGAGGGAGGAGAGGAAGAGAAGAGAGGAGAAGAAGAGAAGAGACGGTAAGCATGGGACAGAACACTACAGGAGGCAGGTGAGACAGAAGGCCATGTCAACAGACAACCCTGAGCTCCTCTGAAGAACGATTAACAAGATGGAGGGGAAGTCGCCTAGCCCATCAGAGCGCGCTGGGAGTTCCTACCATCACACTCATTATACCCATCCAGGGGAGGCTGGCGGAGGTAGAAATTGGCGGACGGGCTCATTGTAATGCATGGAACAGAATGAGGGAAATTGCCACCAAACACGTTTCCTTATTCCATGCATTACAATGAGCCCGCCCGCCGATTTCTACCTCCACCGGCCTCCCCTGGGGTTCTCTGGGAGAGGAGGGGGGGTAAGGGGTTGTTACTGGATAGGATCACACAGAGAGACCGACAAAGCAACCCAGCCACATGCGTCACAGCACGGAGGGGCCAGAGGTTGGCTGACACCGGAGGTCCTCCAGCAGCCTCCTACGGTGTCAGTTGAAAGCAGAAGGAGAAAAAGCAATAAAAAGAAAAAAAAGAAAACCAGCTGGGATATGCAGTTTTTAGGCCAGGCCATTTCTTTTCTCCTTTCAAATGGAAAGTGGATGAATTTAATAATAACATATAATCTAATCTTCAAACCAGAAGTACAATCTAACCACAGACAGTCAAGATACGTCGTTTTAAAATCATATGTTCATCATTTTAAATGACCAACCACGATGACCTGACAGAAAAACAAGTTGCTGCATTATCAAAACATTCTATGAATAGGACGATTTTCTCAGGCCAATTGCGCAAGAATAAACTGTTGTAAACATTCATACTGGTCAAATGACTGTCATGCAGTCCTGTCGCAATGTTGCTACAGCGTCTTACACGGTTAACTCACCAACTGCCAAAGATTTCCGGAACACTCACCCTGGAGTGCCAGGTGTTTTATGTGGTGTTTACCTAACAACAACACTCTGATTGGCTACAAAATGACGCATCATCATTTATGTGGAATAAAGTCACCCTTTGGCACGCTAGAATGAGGACCCTTTGGGAGACTTTATTCACCCTCGGCACTGAATGAGTTAAGCAACAAACTCCTCGGTAGTAAGAGAAAGAGAAAGCATTCATTATGGTAAAAAGAGAGAGAGAGAGAGAGAGAGAGAGAGAGAGAGAGAGAGAGAGAGAGACAGAGACATTGA
Source organism: Nansenia antarctica (assembly GCF_963989245.1). Lineage (NCBI taxonomy): Eukaryota > Metazoa > Chordata > Actinopteri > Argentiniformes > Microstomatidae > Nansenia > Nansenia antarctica. The sequence goes on along the minus strand of NC_137686.1, from coordinate 8,271,357 downwards.
GACAGAGAGATTGAGACAGAGATTGAGACAGAGAGATTGAGAGAGACAGAGAGAGACAGAGAAAGACAGAGAGAGACAGAGAGAGACAGAGAGAGAGAGACAGAGAGAGAGAGACAGAGAGAGACAGAGAGAGAGAGAGAGAGAGAGAGAGAGAGAGAGAGAGAGAGAGAGAGAGAGAGAGAGACACACACAGACTGAGCCTTCGTTTCAATACCTACACAATCACACTCTTTAGAACGCATGGCCAAGACAGGGCTCCAATGCGATGTCGCGTGCCTGCTAGCAGTATGGAGTGTGGACAGTGGGACGTAGCCTCAGGGCGTCTAGCCTAGCGGTTAGTTACCTCAAACTGTGTGACTGCAGCGTAACGGATGTCCCCTGCAGGAGTTGCATATTTACTTCTGTAGAAACCTTTCATTTTGTCATTCAGCTCTCCGACAAAGTCAATCTTCAACGTACCAGATCCTGGGGAAACAGGGAGCAACAAATCAATGACTGTTTTGTTTATCCAGCCAGCGTTAGCCGCTGTTACACGTCTGTTCGAGCTACTACAATGGGAGTTGGTTTATTGTCAACTGAAACAAAAGACGTGGCAGCGATTCAAGCTGGGGAATAATACTGGCAGGCTCGCTGGGTGTTTATTTGTCTGAACTGCCATTCCAAACTCTTAGAAAAAAAGGGTTCTTCGTCTGTAGCTGTAGGAGAACCATTTGAGGAACCTTTTTTGGTGTCATGTAGAACCCTATCAGATCCATGGAGAACACTATTGGTTCGCTGTAGAACCCTCTTGGTTCCATGTCGAACCCTATGGATTCCATGTAGAGCCCTATTGGTTCGCTGTAGAACTTTTCTTTTGTTCTAAGAGAGCCGTCACTTTCGAGTCCTCTGACTTCCTACCTTTCTGAAGAGCGCTAGGAAACGACAGGGTGACTTTCTCGTCCTCATTTTGATAATTGAATCCTGTTGCGTTGATTTCTAAAGGCAAGGGAGAGAGGAAAAAAAACACAAAGGGTGATGACAAGACAATGGACAAAAGAGTCGGGCCAGATGGTTCTCAAAGGCTTAAAAGGACAGGCAGGTCTGCCCAGGAGATAAGATTACATACATCATTCAGACTTGAGGAAATACTTACAAAAACAGAATCACCGGTGTGAACTAAATCGTTCTTTCCTTAATAGCTTAAAACCGATATGATATATAGAGATCATAAGAAGAGGAAGAGGAAGAAATGTAGACAGAATCTCACCCTCACCTTCCCCTCCCTCTGGCACGAACGATGCGGTGATGATGTCGATATCAGCACAGTTCATCACAATCTGATTTGTGGCCAGTGTCACCTGTAAACAACAACAACAACAACAACAGAAATTAAGTAAACAAGTCAGAGGCCGTGTACTGCTTTAGTATATAAACCCATGGGACGCCTCGGCACAGGTCTTAGGCACAGACATTCAATAAGCTAAGACTGCAATACAATAATCCCCGAATACAGTAACAACAAGTAACACAAATAAAGTAATACTTCCACGCGAGGAGGAGATTGTGGATTTTTCCGCAAGAGCAAATCCACCATTAAGGGGGAGATGTAATCTGTGTCATATATAGAGGCTAGCGGCGATAGGGATCAAACAATTTACTGTAGGGCTGAAGCTACCGTGGCTCAATGGCAAGATTGGTTAGATAGATAATAACCTCAATATCACAGCTGGGAGAACTGGGGAGGGAGAGGGAGGGATGGAGAGTGAGATTGAGGGGTGAGAGAAGAGTAAGAGAGAGAGAGAGAGAGAGAGAGAGAGAGAGAGAGAGAGAGAGAGAGAGGGGAAGAAGAGAAAGAGGGATGGAGGGAGAGGGGGATAAGAGAGAGAGAAGGGAAGGCGAAGGAGAAAGTAAAGATAGGGATATTAGAAGTGGGAGAGAGAGAAGAGGGAGGGAGGGAGAGAGAGAAGAGGGAGAGAGAGAGGGAGAGAGAGAGAGAGAGAAGGAGAAAGTAAAGAGATGGCCTTTAGGGCTTCTGATTTGAATGTGAAGTGAAAGCAGCTCATGAGACCGTCCGAGTTATAGAGGGCAGAGCACGGTGGCACACTTAGATGCATGCCATGCAGCGGATGCGGCGGCTACTGCGAGGGAGATAAAACCCTGTTTACGGGGGCCGATAAGCGCAGTCTGTGGCGTTGTTGGTTGGGTTCGTCGTCGACTCGTCGTGGTTATTTTGATACCCAACGAAAGGGCTTGGAGGCTGAAACAGACCCGTCAGGGCCGTAATTAGCCCTATAGAAAACACAAGCTAATGGCTACGTGCCAGCGTTCCTAGGCGGTGGTGTGTCTTATTACGGCCGATTGTTGCTCTCTGCTTTTTTCCCCCCCTATAGCATCATCAAGGATTAACATGGTATTACATCAGCCTTGACAAATGAAACCATAGCAAAACGCTCTTGATCATTGTCTTCACTAAACAAATGAAATGCAGCAGGACCTTGTGCGCTGGTCGGTCACAGCTTTTCACCGTCTTGGCGCCCCGGTGGTGGATTGAGCTGCCCACTGCTGTCAGGACTGCAGAGTCACTACCTATCTTCCGCCGTAGACCGAAGGCCCATCTCTTCAGGCTTCATCTTGACTGTCTCTCCTAAAGACCTCCTCATCCCCACTACCCTTTTTTCAGTTCATCTACTGTTAATAAAACATTTTAAAATGAATCCTTCCTTTTTGCGAACATTGTGACTGAATGGCACCTGGTCCTAGCATAGATTTGTTTTTCTCATGGCGACTGATGTATAGATCTTTCACTTACTTCGGACAAATGTACTTGCTGTAAGTCTCTTTGGATAAAGGCATCTGCTAAATGTCTAAAATGTAAAGATGTAAATGACTGATGTATATATAAACCACAACTAGAGTCGGGTTCAATTCTATTTCAATCACAGATTAAATTAAATCCAGTTCACTGACAACTTAGCCCATTTTTCCCCTACAGTAAAACCATTTCACCTGGAGCAATTAGGCTAAGTGCCATTCAACAGCAAACAAAGGGGTTGTTATGACTCGTGATTTTGGGACAGGTGTTTTTAGACCGTTCTTTGAAGTACAGAGGATGGAGGCTAAGCAAACACCAAAAGGGAAACCCACACACAGCCATATGGCCCAAATTGCTACTCCCTCAAGAGGAAAAAACCCCAGAATGAAACAAGTCTGTAACACAAAGGTGGTGCAGTATTTGGTTTACACCCTCAACATACCAACGTCGGATGGGAAGTACGCAAGAAGATGGCACTCTCTCAAATGCATCCACCGAGTACGGAACAGACGAGACAGATTATTGATCCCGTGCACAGTTTAGTTAGAAGGGTGTGCATTGCATTCATATAAATAAATGAAACAGGAGTAACTTTTTGCATGCCCCATGCATACAGCGACAGTGTTGTGTGCAATGTCGGTTGCATCTGTGGCTGCTGCCTGGGTTATTTTGTCATTACTTGGTCACACACACTCACACGCACACGCACACGCACACGCGCACACACACACGCACACACTCACACGCACACACACACGCTCACACACACTCACACACACGCGCACACACTCACACACACGCGCACACACACACACTCACACTCACACTCACGCACGCGCACACAAACACACACACACACACACACACACACACACAAACACACACACACACACACACACACACACACACACTTGCAAAACAGGTGAACTGAGAGAGGCTTCAGGAAGCTGGAAGACATTTGCTGGCTATGATTTAGCACAAACACATTAGCCAGCGTGCTCGTACGAGCCACCTAGCCAGCCCTGGGGGGGCCAGCATTGAGCAACTCTGGGTGAAAGACAGTCAGTCAAATGCAGTTATGCATCGATTAGGTTCCCAAAACTTGTCCATCTCTGTGTAATAAAAGGTGCAGGTGGAGAGATGCACCACAACATGAACGGGAGCTAGCCTACTGAGGGGGGGTCGGTCTACTCGCTGAGATGAAATGGAACCGCAGAACACATTGCAGGGCGACATTTCACGTTAATAAATTACTCTCGCTTTTCATTAGGGGGGGCTTCTGTTGGAAAGGCACATGTTTATAGTTAGACAGATTAACTTGCATAACCGGACACGCAACATTATATTCATAACGGTTTTTTTTTCGTTCCAGGAATTAGTCCGACCCGCCGCTTGTATGACAGCTAATGACAGTTCAGGCAGGTCGGGGCCAGGTTAAACGCTGCTAAAATCTGTTTATACATCTGTTTTAAAAACCCAGCCATTCTGTATTTTCACGGGTTTATATTCTAGAAACTTAGCTTGCATGCTAACCCCAACCTGGGGATATACTGTCTGTCACATCGTTTGGCACATTGCATTGCACATTGGCATTGCAGAGCTTTAGCCAGCTAGCAGCTAGCCCAGTTAGCTTAGCTTAGATGACTAGCAGTTTGGCCCTCGGCTCCTGAAGCAGCCTGCTGGGTTACATAACGGGGCTCCCCGCCATGCAGAACGTAGGATATAATAATATATACTATATATCTATATCTCTTAATGGCTCCGACCTAACCTCACCTCCACAATGGCCTCCAGCTTGCCCTCGAAGGTGAAGTCTATGAGGTCTGGCTTCAGGCTCAGCCCGTAGTTGACGGGGTAGACGTCGGCGGGCAGCCGCACGAAGGGCCTCCTCTCCGGCATGGCGAGGGCTGTGTTCGGGCTGGCTGTGCTGCTACTGTGTGTTACTCTGAATCTGATGACGGCTCTGGAGCTGAGCGGCGAAAGAAATGGTCTCTGCTGGGGGAACAAGAGTACGACTGGATCTACGACTCGTTTGACGAATGACAGCGAAACCCGACGGCCCAGAACCAGCAACATATAAATCCTGAGGAAGTGTTGCCAGTAGCCGCGGTCCTCTATGGTCCTCCTCTGGTCCTATCCCCTCTTCTCTCTTCTCTCACTTCAGATGAGACGAGACGACTGGACGTGAGGGAGGGGAGGGGGGGGGCGGGGGGACGGACGTCATCGCGTTCAAGTGGACGGGACGGTGGAGTGGGGCGGGTTCAAGTTGTGTGTGTGTGTTGTTGTCTGATGTATGAATGAATGATGATAGTGAATGTTTTGCTATTCATCTTTTCAACAAAATATACAGGTGTTGGTCATATAATTAGAATATCATCAAAAAGTTGATTTATTTCAGTAATTCCATTCAAAAAGTGAAACTTGTATAATGTATACATTCATTCCACACAGACTGATATATTTCAAGTGTTTATTGCTTTTAATTTTGATGATTATTACTGACAACTAATGAAAACCCCAAATTCAGTATCTCAGAAAATTTGAATATTACTTAAGACCAATACAAAACAAGGTTTTTTTTAAATGTTGGCCAACTGAAAAGTATGAACATGGAAAGTATAAGCATGTACAGCACTCAATACTTAGTTGGGGCTCCTTATGCCTGAATTACTGCAGCAATGCGGCGTGGCATGGCATGGAGTCCATCAGCCTGTGTCACTGCTCAGGTGTTATGAGAGCCCAGGTTGCTCTGATAGTGGCCTTCAGCTCTTCTGCATTGTTGGGTCTGGCGCATCGCATCTTCCTCTTCACAATACCCCATAGATTTTATATGGGGCTAAGGTCAGGCGAGTTTGCTGGCCAATTAAGAACAGGGATACCATGGTCCTTAAACCAGGTACTGGTATCTTTGGCACTGTGTGCAGGTGCCAAGTCCTGTTGGAAAATGAAATCTGCATCTCCATAAAGTTGGTCAGCAGCAGGAAGCATGAAGTGCTCTAAAACTTCCTGGTAGACGGCTGCGTTGACCCTGGACCTCAGAAAACACAGTGGACCAACACCAGCAGATGACATGGCACCCCAAACCATCACTGACGGTGGAAACTTTACACTGGATTTCAAGCAACGTGGATTCTGTGCCTCTCCTCTCTTCCTCCAGACTCTGGGACCTTGATTTCCAAAGGAAATGCAAAATGTACTTTCATCAGAGAACATAACTTTGGACCACTCAGCAGCAGTCCAGTCCTTTTTGTCTTTAGCCCAGGCGAGACGCTTCTGACGCTGTCTCTTGTTCAAGAGTGGCTTGACAAAAGGAATGCGACAGCTGAAACCCATGTCTTGCACACGTCTGTGTGTGGTGGTTCTTATATATATATATGAAAACTGCTCGGAAACATATCCCACGAGGCTGTAGAGTTGAATATATACCTGGACTTTCAAAGGACTGTGCAGGACTCTATGACAACTACGTCAGCATGTTTGAAGCAGATCCCTTCTCAGATGAAACAACTGCCCAAGGCGAGAAGGTGATGGAAAGCATTGCCCAAGAGCGAAGCAAGACCTGGAATGCTCTCATTGAGTCCACAGACATGTCAAAAAACAGCAAGAAAGCATGGACACTTATTCACAAGCTACGGGGTGATCCTAAAGCAGCTCCTCAGCACCCAAAAGTCACTGCAAACCAAGTTGCCAACCAATTGCTTGAAAATGGAAAGAGTAGAAAGAGAGGGAAAAAGACCAAGCTGAACCGCAAGAAATACATTGAGGACCCTGCTTTTACAAGACAGCTTACTATGGAAGAGCTGGAAGGGGGAATCTCTATCCTCAAACCAGGAAAGGCAATTGGACTGGATAACATCGCAACCGAACAGATCAAGCACTTCGGTCACAAGGCAAAGACGTGGCTTCTACAGCTCTACAATGAGTGCTTAACAACACACAAGCTCCCTAACATCTGGAAGAAAGCCCACAATATAGCACTGTTGAAACCGGGGAAAGATCCATCCGCTCCTAAGAACTTCAGACCAATCTCACTTTTGAGTCACACCTACAAGCTCTTTGAACGTCTGATCCTCAACAGAATCTGTACCTTTGTTGACGAACACCTCATCCCTGAACAAGCAGGTTTCCGCCCTGGCAAGTCAACAAATAGCCAAGTACTCAACCTCACCCAGTACATCGAAGACGGATACGAGGAAGGGATGGTAACTGGTGTGGTGTTTGTCGACCTCTCAGCTGCCTATGACACAGTCAATCACAGACGTCTCCTCAGCAAGATCCTGGAGACCACAAGAGACACCCGTCTGACAGAACTGATTGAAAGCATGTTTGAAAATAGGCACTTCTTCGTTGAGCTAGGAGGAAAGAAAAGCAGGTGGCGAAAACTCAAGAATGGCCTTCCACAAGGAAGTGTGCTTGCACCACTTCTCTTTAATATCTACACCAACGACCAACCAAAAAGCGCAGACACCCGCCGCTTCATCTATGCAGACGATCTTGGCATAGGTGCACAAGCCACTGATTTCACAGTTGTGGAAGACAGACTCTCCAACGCTCTGGCAGAGCTAACACCATACTATGAAGAGAACCACCTACGTGCAAACCCATCTAAGACACAGGTGTGTGCCTTCCACCTGAGAAACCGTGAAGCCAAGCGCCAACTGAAGGTCAGCTGGTCAGGAACCTCCCTTGAACACTGTGAGCACCCAGTCTACCTAGGGGTAACCCTGGACAGATGCCTCTCTTTTAAGACCCACACTGAGAAGACCAAGTGTAAAGTGAGTGCGAGGAACAACATCATCCGCAAGCTCACTGGCACAACCTGGGGTGCTAACCCACAGACTCTGAAGTCAACCGCACTAGCTCTCTGCTACTCAGTTGCCGAGTATGCCTGCCCAGTATGGGAGCGAGCTGCCCATGCCAAGAAGCTGGATCCCGCCCTCAATGCTAGCTGCCGCCTTATCACAGGCTGTCTGAAATCAACACCAACAGACCGTCTGTACATCCTGGCAGGCATAGCCCCACCAGAGCTACGACGAAATGCAGCAAGCAAAAAAGAGCGCCAACAACAGTCTACTGACCAAAGACATCCTCTCTTTGGCCATGGCCAGCCAAAAGCCGCCTTAAATCAAGGAAAAGTTTCCTGAAGAGCGTCCCGCGACTCCCGCCCCTCGGAACACTGAGCACAAGCAGTGAAAGAGTCACTCGGTGGGAAGAAAGGCTGGACAAACTCCCACCAGTAACAACAATGGAGCTAAAGGCGAGCGAGGCACTGCCCCCTGGAGCAGACACCAACTACGCAGTGTGGAAATGCCTAAACAGGATAAGATCTGGTGTTGGACGTACAAAAGCCACTCTCGCCAAATGGGGATACCTAAATGACGGGGACGTTGTGTGCGACTGTGGCACTGAACCACAGACCATGCAGCACCTCCTGATATGCCCCCTGCTGGAACAGCCCTGCACATCAACGGACTTGGCAGAGTTCAATGAGAAGGGACAGCAATGTGTTCAGCTGTGGTTGAATCACATCTAGCCAAGCCTTGTAACTGACTCTCTTGTGGACACGAAAAGAAGAAGGTGGTTCTTGAAGCACTGACTCCAGCTGTAGTCCACTCTTTGTGAATCTCCCCCACATTTTTGAATCGGCTTTGTTTCACAATCCTCTCCAGGGTGCGGTTATCCCTATTGCTTGTACACTGTTTTCTACCACATCTTTTCCTTCCCTTCGCCTCTCTATTAATTTGCTTGGACACAGAGCTCTGTGGACAGCCAGCCTCTTTAGCAATGACCTTTTGTGTCTTGCCCTCCTTGTGCAAGGTGTCAACGGTGGTCTTTTGGACAACTGTCATGTCAGCAGTCTTCCCCATGATTGTGTAGCCGACAGCACTGGACTGAGGGACCATTTAAAGGCGTTTGCAGGTGTTTTTAGTTAATTAGCTGATTAGAGTGTGGCACCAGGGGTCTTCAATATTGAACCTTTTCACAATATTCTAATTTTCTGAGATACTACATTTGGGGTTTTCATTAGTTGTCAGTAATAATCATCAAAATTAAAAGCGATAAACACTTGAAATATATCAGTCTGTGTGGAATGAATGCATACATTATACAAGTTTCACTTTTTGAATGGAATTACTGAAATAAATCAACTTTTTGATGATATTCTAATTATATGACCAGCACCTGTATATCTTCAAGATGAAGTGTTTTTTACAATTCATTGCCAAAGTCACTGTATTAACAGGTTGTGTGTGTGTGTGTGTGTGTGTGTGTGTGTGTGTGTGTGTGTGTGTGTGTGTGTGCGTGTACGTACATTTCTGTGCACACCTGTGTGTGTGTGTGTGTGTGTGTGTGTGTGTGTGTGTGTGTGTGTGTGTGTGTGTGCGTGTGTGTGTGCGCGTGTGCATTGTCTGAATGAATGGTAACAGTGAATGTTTGCTATTCATCTTTTCAATAAAATATATCTTTAAGATAAAGTGTTTTGCAATTCATTGCCAAAGTCACTGCATTGACAGGGTGTGTGTGTGTTTGTGTGTGTAAGTTTCTATGCACGCCTGCGTGTGTGTGTGCCTGCATGTGTGTGTGTGTGTGTGTGTGTGTGTGTGTGTGTGTGTGTGTGTGTGTGTGTGTGTGTGTGTGCCTGCGTCTGTGTGTGCGTGTGCGCGCATGCACGCGCGCATTTGTCTGTCTGGGTGTCTGTGCAAATCACTTATGGAAAACAAACCAGAGTGCCAGCCGGGCTAAGCTCCTCGCATGAGTCATGTGGGTCATTGTAAACAACACCTCCCTATCAATGAACTATCTGCTGTTTGCTTAAGACGGCTCCGGTCAAGGAGAAGACCCAGACAGGCACAGCCAGTCTTTAGGCATAAGCCCATTGGCTCTGCTTCTGTACAGCTGCTCTGCAGACGAGTGTCTTTGCTACAGATCTCCTGAATAGGCTATGTTATGTTCCCAGGAAGCTGGTGGAGGTAGAGAGAAACAATCGGCCTCCGATTGAGCCCGGCCTCCTGCCTTCCATTTCCATGCACATGTGTTTGATACTATTCCTCATGTCAGTCCATGCATTACAGTGAGCTTGTCCTCAGATTTCTACCTCCACCAGCTTTCCCATGCTGATTAAGAATAACATACATCTGAGCAAGAATATCATGCCGTATAGGCCTGTCAGCCCTGCTGCAAGGCAGAGCCATTGTCTTCCTGACACACTGAACTGGTTTTACATTTTACTTTTTTTTTTTTACTTTTTTTTTTTACACATTTATAATACATTTATTCAGACACTCCCACAGATGTGGGAAAGGAGTGGGCTATTCAGAATGTATGACACTAGAAACATGAGCTATCAATAAGAGAAGAGCCAGAGGGTGTATTTACTGATAATGAGTAGTGGATTTCTACTAAAGGTTGTCATCATGGAAACCTCTTTTGGACACAATTTCACCATAAAAAAATTCCAATCTAGAGAAAGCTTTGTACTGAGTTGAAAATTAAAACACTGGAAAAAAATACGACAAAACATTGCGAAAAAACAACTCAGAATGACCCCCCCCCCCCCGCCAAATAGCACCGAAGTCGCTGCGCAGCGACAGCGCAGACACGACGCCCTTGAACACACCCACCAAGAGGCTGAACCAGGCAAGATGGCGGCGTCCATGCGCAGGGCCTTGTTGTCCCTCCATCGGATGACATGCTGCAAACTGAAGGTAGTGTTTCACCGGCGTGGCAGAGTTTTATTAAGTTCTGTATGAATGACACATGGCATGATCAAATCAGTCCTGAAAATGCGTCTAACCAGCGTAATCGTTAACTAGGCAGCCACAGCAGTGAGCAGCTCGCTTTAACGTTCAGGGATGTCTTCCAGCAAGCAGGCTTTTAGCTGTCAACACATGTGTACACATATGTACTCACAACATATGTACTCAAATCTGGGTTAGAGATCCCTGAACTGGCTGTTTGCTTAATGGAGAGCACCGATTCCCCGTAGCTACTCTTTCGGATCGGATCTCATTCATTGTCGAAGTCCTTGTGATGAACGTCGCATCCTCGTACTCCAATCTCTACCAAGGGCAAAGTTATTGACTTCCTAGCTAACCACTGCATGAACCAAATGCTGCACAGCTTGAGCTTGATTTCCATATTTCTCCCGGCCTAAAATGCAAAACATATAACACATCATGTTGGTTCACAATTGGTTTCATGCTTCATGTATTTAGTTCATGCATATGAATGAATGAATGAATGAATGAATGGTCTTTATTGTCATTGATATAGTACAGTTACCAAACAACGAAATTTGGGAGGGGGGCTCCCCTGGTGCTAGGAAAGAAAACTAAAAACAAGAAGGGAAAAGAGCTGGTTTACATAAATAATATGTAGGATATGCACTGTAGTACACCATATGTATGTAGGCCCTATAATAACCCAACCCAACCCTCTGCCTCCAGAATGCAGAGGTTTCTCTGGACCTGCGGTACCCGCTGCCGTTCGCCATCCAGGTCCGGACCAAGAAGCGGTACTTCATCCCTCCGGCGGTGTCGCTGAAAGGCAGGAGCCACGAGGACCAGGAGGCCAAGGCCCGGTCGGCTGGTGTCGTCATCAGGCAGCAATACATGGAGAGGGCCATTAACATCGCATGCACTGGTAGCTACACACACACACACACACACACACACACACACACACACACACACACACACACACACAACAGCTCAATACAGGCTGGCACACTACTGCCTGCATTGATGTCAATACAGTCGACTACACAAAGGTCTGTTTCCAATGCTAGACTAGTACAGTTTGACACAAGGTAGGCTACGCTGCAGTATTGTGGTGTACATATTCATATGGATGTTACCATGTAATAATAGTAATAATAATAACGACAAATAATAAAGAACATAATGTACACTGTGTTGTACATGTTATAATCAATCTCCGTCTCTCTCCCCTTCTCTCCCTCTCTCCTTCCATCTCTCCCTCCATCTCTCTCTCCTTCCCTCTCTTCCTCTCTCCCCCCTTCCCTCCCTCCTCAGCGGGAGTGTTTGACCCCTACATCCCCCCTGAGGGTGATGCTCGTCTCTCCAGCCTGTCTAAAGAGGGGTTGAAGCAGCGGACAGAGCAGCTCAGACAGAGTGCTGCCTCCCAGCTAGCGTAAGAATGCCTCCCTGTGGCCTGCGGTGGTCCAGTGGTCTAGCACCGCGGTCTACACTGCACACATATGCCCATGTCGGCATGGGTTCGAATCCGGCCCATGCCCTGCTGACATGTCCTCTCTCCCTTCTTCTCCTTACTTTCCTGTTTGTCTTCACTATATCTGTCCGTTAAAATGAAAAATATGAGTGGGACTGCCCCACTCAGAAAAACGTACTTAAAAAATACATTTAAAAAAGAATGCCTCCCTAAGTACGCACACACACACACACACTCACTCGATCATCGTCTTCTACAATATCTATCTAGCATTTGTAGGGAACTTAGTTTCTTATACACATGCACACACCCTCTCTTAGCAAAGATTGTTTATGCTCTCTCTCTATGTGGGTCACTCTGTGACATGTGCAGTAAGAGGTTTGTTATGATTGCCATCAAATGAGAGTTAGCGTGGTAGATAATTAACGGTATATTCCAGTCAATTGACTAACCTGTGCGAGCTTAGTAAACCTTGGAGAAAATCGTAACACATTTACCGTTCATTAGCAACTTCTCAGATCAACTTTTTCCTAGCAATCATAACTGTGACGCTTCGTGACACTTTTCATGTTGTTGAAAGAAAACCCCTCTGGCATGTTCTCCTTACAGGATACGCAAGATCAAAGAGCATGATCCTTTGTTCACCACTAAAGTGTTCCCAGAGAAGGCCCAGGGGATCTTCGTAGACGCTCACCACGCCCTGACAGAGTAAGGAACCCACTGACACTCACTCTCATTTAACCTAAACCACCCCTGGGACAACAGTGTAGATCTGAAAGGATCTGATAGGTTTAAGCAGTATATCCTTTGGTATGCCAAGGAGGGATTTTCGCCATCTTGCTTATACCTATCCAATGCTCTCAGATCCACACAAGTCATTGATGGGAGAGCTAAAGGGGTAATTTGACACAGAGAGATAGACACACACACACATACACACACACACTAGTAATTCGAGTGAGACATTTCTAATAGAAGTGAGATGGTGACTTCACTCAGGTCACGACGGTTACACTGCCCTGTATTTAGAGTCATGCTTTCACTGACCCTACTCTGAAACTAGGCAATTATTTTTGTTAAAAGGTTTGTGTGCTTCATTCTTAGTGTGCCACTGACTCACCACTCAACAACACTGTGTGTGTGTGTGTGTGTGTGTGTGTGTGTGTGTGTGTGTGTGTGTGTGTGTGTGTGTTACAGGTTCAACAAGGAGAAACTCCACTCCCTGGTGACAGAGAGATGTTACCCTGTGAGTCCTCTCTCTTTCTCTCTCTCTCTCTCTCTCTCTCTCTCTCTCTCTCTCTCTCTCTCTCTCTCTCTCTCTCTCTCAGATGGCCATGATTCACCCTGTCAGCCGTTTCAGATGAACACACTCAGCTGCAGATAGACAATATGAAGGCTATTCATTCTGGTCCAGACATTTCTCCTCAATTCTATCTGCACTGATAGTCACAGAGTGGTATATCACAGTGTGATAAACAGTGCCGTTGCCATAACTTTAAGTTTTGTGTTGCAACTTTATCTGTAACATCATTAGCGTGTGTGTGTGTGTGTACATGCATTACTGTAGTACTACATATTCTTTGTGCTATAAACGCTTGCTCATAAAGTCTGGTAGCTCCATACCTGACCTTGTGCCCCCCCACTCCACAGGAGATGACACGGGGGAACCGGTACAAGACGCTACGCTGGCGGTTCGTTGAGTCCCTGGAGCCTCCGAGGGTGGTCCACGCCCGCTGCCCTGACATGGTCACCAAGGGCAACCTATACGCCCAGGTGACGGTGCGCATGCACTCCAAACAGGTGAGAGGTTAACCGCAACCACTCGCGGTCGTCTTGTCCATTAAAAACGGTTGTTATGTTTTGAATCAGAATCACGTTGCAGCTACAACATGCAGGTTTGAAGATTATGGAATACCAATGCATTACCACGAGCCCGTCCTCCAATTTCTACCTCCACCAGCCTCCACTTCTCTGTGGAGCGGTAATGATGATGAGTGCGGCACCTTTCTCATCATTTCTCTTGTCTCTTCTTCTTCTTCTTCTTCTTCTCCTTCTCCTCTTCATCCATCAACCCTCTGTTCCTGATCGCTTGGTCTGGTCTGGTCTGGACTAGACTCTGGCGGTGTACGACCGCTTCGGCAGGCTGATGATGGGCAGCGAGGAGGAGCCCAGGGACGTGCTGGAGTACCTGGTCATGGAGCGGCACCTGGTCAACCAGTACGGCCTCTGGAGGCTCCACGGCAAGATTGTACCGGCCTGGGCGCCCGTCAAAGACCCCATCATAAAGGTACGCAAGTCTCCAATAACCCCAACGCCCTTACTGGCGGCTTGGTTAGACCGTGACGGTAGTTTTAAAGTATTTAAGAACCCGTTAGCCCTTACAAACCCCCCCTACATACAGTACTAGCCCCTACATACTAGGCACTTGGTTAGACACCTAGCCAAGGACCCCATCATGAAGGTATGCAAGTCTTTAACTCACCAACTGCCAAAGAATTCCGGAACCCTTAGCCACCTAGAGTGCCAAGAGGTTTATGTGGTGTTAGATTATCCGTACATACTAGCCCCTACATACTTGGCACTTAGATTGGATTAGATTGGACCTAGCCTTTGCCAATGACCCCATCTCATCATCTCATCTACCTCCACCAGCCTCCCCAGTAGTGTTCTTAGTTCTAGTATACCTAACCGCACAAAAGCCTTAAGAGAGGCCATTTGCCTGTGTCTGTGTCAGTAACAGCAACTGTCTTTCTTCTGTCTTCAGACCGTCCTGATCCCCGGCCCAGAGTTGAAGCCAGGCGAGGAGTTTGAGGACCTCAACTATGAAGTGCCCAAGCCCCACCCTGTGCAGTGGCACAAGTAGGCCACAGGGTGGCGTTGTAACTCACAACCAACCAGAGCCTGTATGTCGATGGCCCTGCATCCAACCCCCATACAGACTCTGAAAATCAACTGGTGAAAGAAGACTGGTCTTGTTTTTTTTGTTGTTGTCTAATTTTTTTAAGCAAACATCATGAATCAAATATTTGTTTTGTTGTTTTTTTCATTACGTTTTTCTGAGGTTTTCATCCCTCTTCTTTTCCACTTGTGTATCATCATTCAAACAAAAGGAAATTGTCTGCATTTGTAGAGATTGTACGGTTTATTTCAATGATGAATATATTACATGTTAATTTAAAGAATACAAAAATAAAATGTCCCATCTGCTCATTTTGTTCATAACCCTCCGGTTTCAATTAATGCAAATTTATATCAGAATAATCTCTAACTTTCTTACAGGCAATACATACAAAAAGAACTGAATGAGTCTGACATTATGCTATTTGAATTTCTACTGAACAAAAAGACATATTATTAGCACATCCATTAAAAAAACACAATACATGCAAAAGAACGCTCACAAAACAAATCTAGATCGGTCTGTCGCGTACAACATGAGGCAGTCTATGAAGATGAGAGCACAATAACTGACACAGATTGAAGTGTTTAGAGTGGATACATCTGGCGAATGGGCACGGTGGGGTGAAACAGATAGAAATATAACGTCTAGAGCTGCAATGAGTCCCTGTCAGGGGAGGCTGGTGGAGGTAGAAATCGGAGGCTGGTCTCATTGGAATGCACGGAATGGAATGTGTTTGATACCATTTCTATTTGCTTATTCCATTCCATGCATTACAATGAGCCTGTCCTCCGATTTCTACCTCCACCGGCCTCTACTGGTCCCTATTTTACATGGCAGAGATACCTGTTCTATTCAATATACATTTCTATCTGGACGTTCTGTAATATTCACCCACCTGAGCTTCTCTAGACCTTCAAATAATTATGTCACAGCAGCTGGTGAAAGGGGGAACAAGTTGACAACCGACCAAATGTTCAGACTTTTATTCTGAAAAATGTAAATACATTTCAGCATTGTTAAAAATCAACGACTCACTCGCTAGTCAAGCGAAAATATTGCAGTGCAATGGATTCGGTGAGTAATCCCCACTACTGCCTGGTTAGTGTAGAGTAGTGGGGATTACTCACCGAATCCATTTCATTGCAATATGACTTGTTCCCGCTTTCACCAGCTGCTGTCCCATATATATGGCACCCGGATACAGAACAGTCCCTTATCTCACTCCTCCCATTTCAATTACCTCTTCTTTCATCTCCGTTAAGCTCTGGTGATTTTGGTTTCGATGACACAAGAAACCAGTCGCCAGTGTTGTCATTGCATGCAGACGTAAAGGACTTCACACTTATCTATTGTAAGGAGATGTTGAACATAGCAAGCACTAGGGTCTTATGTACAGGTTTGTTTCCATGACGAAGTGGAGCACTTGGAGGAAGACAGACCCAATGATGTGTTCTCCGATGAGTTCTAGAAAGGGAGATCAATTGATTTTGTTGATGCAGCAGTTTACATTTTTTTATTTAGGTCTTTGAATTATCTAGATTTAGGTTCTCGGTTTGAAAAAAAAAAAAACGTTGTATTAATGGTAATGTTTTTGACATCCTTTGTACAGTAGCCTGGACTGTGCTGTTGACAGTGACTGAGTTGACCCCATCTGATTGGACGAAAACAGCACATGTTGACGTTTCAGAAGGAATGTTGTCCTGGAGTTCTATGGAATGTGTTTGTTCAGAGCAGGCAACAGAAGGACTTGCATCATCACCACCATTGGTTCACACGTGGTTTCCGGAATGCTGGTCGTGCTTTGTTGACGTGATGATGAGCAACTGGTCTGTTGTGGCTTTATCTCCCTGTGTGTGTCTAGTTATCACCAGATCATCATAAAGCTCCGATAGGGTTCGAATTACACATTGACTCTTGGGGGGCGCCCAATGTAGATCAATCTGGATCTTTTTTTTGGGGTACCCACATTGGTATGTAAATTCTCATGGGGGACGACGACCCCAATTTCTAATTCAAACCCTGAGGAGCTCAGGCTTGCTTATTTCAACTCACTTGTGTAGCATTTGCAACCGTCCATTTGGACCCTGCAACATTGGGTGTTAACTGAATGTTCATATTATGTCACCACAGAAGAGTGCATTGTCACTTACTTACAAACACACAAAGACACAGAAAACGATAAACATTTTTAAAAAAGGGGATCAAAGTAGGAAGAAGAAGAGGGGACTGCATCCAGACACTCTCTGGTTCTAGAACTTGGGACCTAAGGGGGGGTGAATGACTCCTTCTTGGCAGAGTAGTGAGTCGGGTTGGGGCCCAGTCCAGTGGTGTGTTGCTGGTGCACCAGAGCAGTGTCTGGGGAGGGGGGGGGGGGGGGCTATAGCGGAGATCCGGGGCCTTTGTGACATTCAGGTTTGAAAGAGGTTTCATCATGTTCAGTTCATCACCTCTTGGCTACTGTGTTTCCTCTAACAGTCGATTTTTTTTTGCTCCATAGTCACCCATGGAAAATGGAGTCACCCATGGAGTAGACCGATTACAATCCTCGGACCAACCAGTAATCGACTGGTCTGTCACTAAAGCAGAGTATATAGCCAGTATAAACTGCCTGTTATGGCAGTATTCACAGCTGTCATTCAACAATTGGGCCGCAAATGTGTCGTAATAGGCCAGAGGGCTATTGCGGTGATGTCGCCGCCTACTGACCTCTGTGGCTCAGTTGGTAGAGCATGGCACTAACAACGCTTAGATTGGGGGTTCGATTCCCGCTGGGACCATATATATTCAGAAAGAATGTATGCACTCACTGCGATGTAAGACGCTTTGGATGAAAGCGTCAGCTACTAAATGGCATACCTATAGTAGTTACCATAGTAACTATATTCTGTTAAATAGGCTTTACAGGTCAGAGGGGAAGACGAAGGCTTCCGCAGCGCTCTCAGCATCGCCGTTGTCGTCTTCCTCTTCTGGAATGTTCTCTTGTTCCCACGTGAAGACGTCGTTATTGTTATCCTGTTCCATCATGGAACCCTGCCTGTCTCCTCCCATATCCCAGGGGCACAGAGCGTCTCGTCGAACCAGGGCAGCTTTCGCCCCTCCCCCCGCCCCTTCCACCCCCTCCTCTTCCGTGCTCCTTCCAGCAGCTGGCTGGGCATTGTCACCCTCTGCCATGATGAAGCCTCCCTGCTGGGATTCTCTGTCTTCCTCTCCGGTACTGGCGGGAAGTGTGGTCTCTTTGTCAGATGACTTCTCAGGTTTGTCAGTGTCGGCGGCCGTTACACTGTCATGTCTTATTGTTTTCACTGAACTTTTGCTGTCACGTCTTTTGGTCTTCTCTGGTTCTGGTTCCTCAGTTTCCCACGGACACGCAGAGGCCCGAACTGTCTCTGTGGTTTCCCAGGGGCAAAGGCCGGACCTAGTGCTACCTCGTCTCTTAGGGTCATGGGCAGGGTTGGAGTTCATTGACTCTTTACTGTCTCCTTTCTTCATTGTGTCGGTTTTTGCAGTTTCCCAGGGGCAAAGGTCGGACCTAGTGCTACCTCGTCTCTTAGGGTCATGGGCAGGGTTGGAGTTCATTGACTCTTTACTGTCTCCTTTCTTCATTGTGTCGGTTTTTGCAGTTTCCCAGGGGCAAAGGTCGGACTTAGTGCTACCTCGTCTCTTAGGGTCATGGGCAGGGTTGGAGTTCATTGACTCTTTACTGTCTCCTTTCTTCATTGTGTCGGTTTTTGCAGTTTCCCAGGGGCAAAGGTCGGACTTAGTGCTACCTCGTCTCTTAGGGTCATGGGCAGGGTTGGAGTTCATTGACTCTTTACTGTCTCCTTTCTTCATTGTGTCGGTTTTTGCAGTTTCCCAGGGGCAAAGGTCGGACTTAGTGCTACCTCGTCTCTTAGGGTCATGGGTAGGGTTGGGGTTTTGGCTCTTTGATTTACCTGAGTCTTTACTGTCTTGACGTGCCGGTTCATCCGTATCCCATGGACATATGTTGTCTTGGATGTTGTCTTGACTCTTTGATTTACTGGATTCTTTACTGTCTTGACGTGTTATCTCCACAGTTTCTCCACTATCCCATGGACATACATCAGCTTTTTCCCTGGGACAAACATCTGGCTTAGAATTTCCTCTTCTGGTATGTTCTGGTGCAGGGCTTCTTGTAATTTCTGGCTTTGCCGTTTCCAGTGGACAAACATCTACTTTAGTACGTATGTTGGCTCTGAGATTGTCTTGACTCTTTGATTTATTTGATTCTTTACTGTCTTGACGCGTTATCTGCACAGGTTCTCCACTATCCCATGGACATAGATCAGCTTTTTCCCAGGGACAAAGATCTACCTTAGTATCTCGTCTTCTCATATTTCCTAGTGCAGGGCTTCTTGCCACTTCTGGCTTTACAGTTTCCAGTGGACAAACATCTACTTTAGTAGGTATGTTGGCTCGGACATTGTCTTGACTCTTTGATTTATTTGATTCTATACTGTCTTGACGAATTCTCTGCACAGGTTCTCCACTATCCCATGGACATACATCAGCTTTTTCCCATGGACAAGGATCTGCCTTAGAATCTTGTCTTCTGATATGTTCTGGTGCAGGGCTTCTTGTAATTTCTGACTTTACAGTTTCCAGTGGACAAACATCTACTTTAGTAGTTTCCAGTGGACAAACATCTACTTTAGTACGTATGTTGGCTCGGACATTGTCTTGACTCTTTGATTTATTTGATTCTATACTGTCTTGACGTGTTATCTCCACAGCCTCTCCACTATCCCATGGACATAGATCAGCTTTTTCCCAGGGACAAAGATCTACCTTAGTATCTCGTCTTCTCATATTTCCTAGTGCAGGGCTTCTTGCCACTTCTGGCTTTGCAGTTTTCAATGGATAAACATCTACTTTAGTACGGCATTCTCTTTTATCCTTCTCAGTTTCCTTGGCGATGTATGCCTTCTCAGTCTCTCCTGTTTCCCAAGGACAGACGTTCATTTGAACACTTTCTTCTTTTTCCTCAGTTTCCCATGGACAGACATTTGCCTGAGCACAGTCTTGTTTTGTATTTTCTTCTGGTAATTTGGATATACCTGTCTTAGTTTTGTCTTGTTGCTCTGTCTTCTCTGAGTCCCCAGTCTCCCAAGGACAAATGTTTGCTTTATCGCTGTCCTGTCTTATAATTTGTTCTGTTTTCTTCAGGACATTTACTTGGACATTGTGTTGTTGTTTCATCGCATCTGTCTCTCCCGTTTCCCAAGGACAGATATTCACATCTTTCTTTAGCGTCTTCTCTTCCTCTTCAGTTTCCCATGGACAAATGTTCATTTTTGGGGAAGAGGTCTCCTGCGATGAAGATGATTCTTTGGTTGTT
This sequence comes from Nansenia antarctica, assembly GCF_963989245.1. NCBI lineage: Eukaryota > Metazoa > Chordata > Actinopteri > Argentiniformes > Microstomatidae > Nansenia > Nansenia antarctica. Next base: position 8,251,116 of record NC_137686.1, on the reverse strand, counting down.
GATTTAGTCTGGGGCTCCTCGTTGCTCATCTCTGTCTCTTCCTCCCATGGACAAAGGCTTGCTGAGTTTTTAGGAGGTTCCGGGACATCCCACGGACATGCGTCTGCTACGCTGACCTGCCGTTGGGGCAATACGAGGGCAGTTGACTTCGCAGTGGCCGCTTTAACCGGTTTAGGGCTTTTTGTTTGATCATCTGCCTGTGTTTTGTTTGTTTCCCAAGGACATATATTTTCATAAACTGATTCCTGTTTTGTCAGTGTCTTACCAGACACATTGGAGTTTACTGACCCCCGTCGCTCATCCAATCTCTCGCTCTCTGGTACATTTTCATAAATTACACATGTTGTCTTTTCAGTGTGACCTTCTTCCTCCATATCCCAAGGGCAGATATTGATGGTTATGCAGCTCTCTCGCCTATTGGCAGTATGTGGGGTTTCCCCTGGGGTTTCCCAGGGGCATACGTTCGGTTTTCTGTTCAGAGACAGCTGTTCATTCTGCTGGAGCTGGCTTGTCACTGAGCTATTTTGGAGAGGAACTGTAACCTCAACCCCTGTGTCCCAGGGACACACATCCGGTTGGCTCTTCCGTCTTTTCACAGCCTCCTGTGATTTCCTCCTGTGACCCAAGCCGGCGCGCTCTGTCACCTGCACCTGTTCATCCTCCTCCCAGGGAGGATCTGCATCTTCTACGAGACTCTTCCGTCTTGGTGAAGAGGAACCAGGTACATCCCATGGACAAACATTCACTTTAGGGACACTCAGACTGCTCTTCCTGGTGGCGGAGGGGGTTCTGGCTTCTCTAGCCATATCACGAGACGTCTGACTTCCAGTTCTGGAAACCCTTCCATCCCCCTCCCAGGGGCAGATGGAGCCCTGGACACTGGTTCTGCCAGGGCTTCTATCTTCTCTAGCCATTTCGCGAGACGACTGACTTCCGGTTCTGGAAACCCTTCCATCTCCCTCCCAGGGGCAGATGAAGCTTGAGGGGCTGCTTTGTCTTGATATGGACACATTCTCGTAATGTCCATCCTTCTGCATATCCTCCATGTTCCACGGATAGACATTGGACTGTTGTCCCTGTCCTCTCATTGGGCTTCTCTCTATGGAATCACTCGAAGGTAGTCGGATCGCCTTCTGTTTCACCAGGCAAGGTTTGTGATCCATCGTCTTACTCCTTATTTGCAGTGACTTATTGTCTGGGTTTGGCGATTTCGGTGCGGTGAAAGCACTCGCTATGCTTTTTGATTTCATTAACTTCAGTATGTCAACTTTGGTTTTTTCAACTTTTTCCTTTTGGCCCTGTTCTATGGATCCTAGGGACGACTTCACGGAGAGCCACTTATTGGGGGTGTTACGGAATGAGAAGACCCTCTGGTCCATGGCAGCTTTAGCATTTCCAGGCCTAGGAGTACCAGGGGCACTTGACGAGATGGGAGCCTGGGGCCTGGGGGACTCACACTCTTCTTCAACAGCAGTACTCTCTACCGATATATGGTCCCAGGGACATATGTGCGTCGACACCGGCGATGCTGCTACATTGGCAGGGCTTGTTTGATCATCATCATCATCAGCAGCAGCATCATCATCATCATCATCATCATCATCATCATCATCATCACTCTCGGAGGGGGCATAGGTGACGTGTTTCTGGTTCTTCCCTGGGGGGCGCTGCTCCTCCTGAAGCTCCCAGGGGCAGACCTCAGCCTTGTCATAGGACGTGGACTGGAGAGCGCTGGTAGTCTGGTCCATGATGGTGGTGCCAGTGCTGGTTGTGAAGTTCATTTTGGCCAGCATCTGGTCCTCAGAGACGGACCTTCCTACCTGTCTAGTGTCCTCCAGGCTGTGGGCCTTGCTGGAGCCAAGACTCTTGGACTTCTGCATCTTGTTGTGCTCAGGGTGGAGAAGGTTGCTCTCCACTGAGAGGTTTTGGGCGCTGGCTGACTTACACACCAACGGCTTGATGTCCAGAGAGTTGGTCTCTGAAAGCTGAGAGGCCCTCTTGTCAACGGCCGCCCATGTCACAGAATCAGGCAAGGACGGATCCTTATCTCTGATGTAATCATAGTCACTCACTGACTTCCGCAGAACCGACTGAGGCTGCTTTTTCACCGCTTCGTCGTTGTTACTGATGACCACGGGATCCGACGGTCTTCGTTTACAGGACTGACTAAAAGTGTTGCTCCTGCTGGCAAATGAGATCTCCTTCTCGTCTCGGCTGCACCGCCGGTTCATGGACTCTGGGATCTCTGAGATGCGTTTGATGATGGAACGCCCCAGGCTTTTCCGCGAGCTTCGCTTCTTCTGAAGGTGCGGATTGTTGTCCGTCATCTTCTTGGTCTTGTGGACCTCCAATTGGCCATAAAGTTTCTTCAGCTCATCCTGGTGTAGGTGAAGAGGGAGAGAGAGAAGGATGGAGGGGATGAAGGAGGGATGGAGGGAATAAGGAAAAAAGGTGTTGGGGTGAGGTAGAAGAGAGGGAAGGAATATGGAATAGTTAGTTGGGGAGGAGTTGAAGGACAGGTTTAGTACGAGGAGAAAATGGGAGAAAAGAAGGGGCAGAGGGAGGAGAAAACACAGGTCATACAATATTTATTCAGGTTTATACTAAAACATATACACACAGGGCATTTATATGTACGTTTATAATAAGATTATCACCTGATTTAAATTGTAATATTAAGATTCTTCTGAATTATGTTACATATGGTTATTGCTAAGTTGTTTTTATTTGACTTCAATTCCTCCCCCCATTTTCTGGGCTCAGAAATACCAACAGTCACCGACTGTCACTCAGTACGGTTGCAGGGGGCGAGAGTTTACCCTGATGTCATCGGGGTCCAGGCTGTGCTCGCTCCACGTCGGCGTGAAGCTGTTGTTGAGGTACGAGCCGGAGCGCCGTAGGTCCACCTCGTCTTCATACACCTCCGCTGCAATCTCCTCTCTCCGCGACATGTGGAGGAACTAGAGTGGACACACACCCATACACACAGATACAGACACACACAGATACAGACACACAAAACTTATTCCAATGTTTTTACATTTAATGTGTTGTTGTTGTTGAATGCTGCTGTAAACAACTGCTGAAAACAGTTTTTCTCAAGTTTGACATTGAAACCCCCATTTCAGGAATTCAGTTTGTATGTTCTCATAGTACATAGACAGGTTGTATTGATAAGGGAAGTGAGGTAGCAGGTTACCTTGGGGATGAAGAGAAGGGCGAGAGTCACAGTGGTGGTGATGTGTGTGTGGGTGAAGAACAGCAACAGCATCCAATCAGGATGCAGTGAGGGCATGGAGAACCTGGAAGGACAGGAAGCAGATATATGTGTACAGTATGAGGTGGGTTCCCTGACACCTTAACTCATTCAGTGCCGAGGGTGACTTTATTGACCAAAAATGCATAAAATATGATGCTCCATTTTGTAGCCAATCAAAGTGTAAACTCAACATTAAAACACTTGGCACTCTAGGTGGGGAGTGTTCCAGAATTATTTGGCAGTTTGTGAGTTAAGCCTTGACCTGGACTAAATCAAACTTTCGATAGGAAATCTCCATTGAAAACACTCTTTAGTGTAGGTTTAGGCTTAATCCGTGTCTGTGAAACTGCCCCTTAATGTTACATGTTTCTCTTTTCTCCCATTTTCTCCTTCTACTAAAACTGTGCTTCAACTCTTCCCCAGATACCTGTTCCATCTTTCTTCCCCCCCTTTTGCCTCAACCCAACTCCTCTTTTCCCAATTCCCGATATTCCCCTATTTTATCCCATAAAATGTGTACTTTGCTTAACATACACTCAATAGAAAACAAAAGGTCCATGATGTATCACCATGTATTAGAATATTCCACCTTCCTATATACGTATGTACTGTACAAGCAACTAACAGAAATGCTCAGAATATATGGATGTTGAATAGATTATAGATTATACATATATAGTATATATGCATGGTATAATCCTTCTGATAGGGAACACAGTTGAACTAAGCTCATGGGGTATTTATAATGGCTATATATCATTAATTTGACAATATATATATATATGTATGTTAACATTTTCAGATTGCCCCTTTGATTTTGAATGAAGTGGGCTTTATCCATGGTTTACAGTGGAGGCTGGTGGAGGTAGAAATCGGAGGACGGGCTCATTGTATTGCACCGAACAGAATGAGGAAAGGCATCAAACACGTGTTTGTCCACACCATTCCTCATTACGTTACATGCATTACAATGAGCCCGTCCTCCGATTTCTACCAGGACCAGCCTCCCCTAGTCTACTATATTGCATCAGTGTCGAGGCAGCCCCGTGTCCTGTCCTGTGTGCTGGAGACCGACCGTAGCAGGTGGAACATGGTGGAGATCAGCAGCTCGTTGTGGATGGCGATGCCCATGTAGCGAGGCTCGTGGAAGGCAGAAGGGACCTGCTTCACCGCACTGCACAGGAAGCTCCCCCAACACAGGAACAGCAGCTCCGCTGGAGGAGGGAGGGAGGGGGAGGGAGGGGCGGGGAGAGAGAGAGAGAGAGAGAGAGAGAGAGAGAGAGAGAGAGAGAGGGAAAGTGAGAGAGAGAAACAGACAGACAGACAGACACAGACAGATGGAGGGAGGGAGGGATGAGAGAGAGAGAGAGAGAGAGAGAGAGGAGGAGGAGAGAGAGACAGACAGACAGACACAGACAGAGACACAGACAGATGGAGGATCAGAAGGAGGGAGAGAGGCAGACAGAGGCAGACAGAGGGAGGCGGGGAGAGAGAAAGAGAGAGAGAGACACAGACAGACAAACAGACAGAGGGAGGGAGGGAGGGAGGCAGGAAGAGAGAGAGAGAGAGACAGACAGACAGACAAACAGACAGACAGACAGACAGAGGGAGCGTGAGAGGCAGATAGACACAGACAGAGGGAGTGAGGGAGGAGGTAGAGAGAGACAGGGAGGGAGAGAGACAGATAGAGCATATTGGTGATTATACTAGGTTCCAGGTTGCTGATATTCCAGTTGTGTTGGACAGATTATCAGATTACATGCCCTGCACATTGGTGGTGGTTCAACTTGCCAGAATTGCAGTTATGATACAGAGGTAAAAAACCAACAACAACAACAACGACGAGCACCCCATAGTTCAGGGTGGTGTCACTTAAAAGAAAGAAAAAGAGCCACACACTCTTGCTCCGATGCTAATAATTTATTGGAACGACATTTCGGCATGCACACACACCTGTACAGTCCAGACCAGGGTCAAATAGTAACTGAAATCCTTTTAAATACATTGAGCGTTTGCTTAAGCCTGCCTGGAGCCCCAGATGGGCGGGGTTTGCCCTTTTGGGACTGTTCCATTGGTTCAATTGCACCAGGCGAACACAATCAAACACAGATGAGTATTTAAAACGAGTCTGGTACAGTCACCCAGGGTCAGCCTGAGGTACATTTCATCAGAGCTATTTCCAGCAGTTTTTTTCCTTTCTATTATTCCTTAGGAGAGGATTAGATAGGTAAAAGCAATGATGGTAATAGCTCAATTGCTCTCTCTCTCAATTGTTGTTCTACGCTCTTGACAGCGTAGCAATAGCGCTAGCTATCTAGGTGTTCAATTCGCTGCCTAATTGATAGCCCAGATTGTTCACGGTGTCCTGGAAAAGCATCTACCTCCATTGCAATGCCATCGTAGTCCTGGGTGTCCCATCGAGCACCTACCCTCGACCAACTGCCATCATATATTTCCCTGAGTATCCCATCTAGCATCTACCAACTGTCATCATGTATCTCCCTGAGTATCCCATCTAGCATCTAGCATCTCCCAACTGTCATTATATATTTCCCTGAGTATCCCATCTAGCATCTACCAACTGTCATCATGTATCTCCTTGAGTATCCCATCTAGCATCTACTATCTACCAACTGTCCTTATATATTTCCCTGAGGATCCCATCTAGCATCTACTATCTACCAACTGTCCTTCCTTATATATTTCCCTGAGTATCCCATCTAGCATCTACCAACTGTCATCATGTATCTCCCTGAGTATCTAGCCTCTCCCCTCCCCTCCACACTCACCCACGGCCATCATGTAGTCCCAGCGGTCGAGCTTGCACAGGTTGAACCCCTGACCGTCTGTTGTAGTCAAGGTGACCAGCAGGGGGACGTGGCGGTCGCGGTTCTGCAGAATGCCCACGGTCCACGCGCACAGGAACCAGCTGACCGTGATGACCATGATTCCCAGAATCCTTAGCAGGTGCAGGCTGGACAGGTAGGGCAGCCGCTGGGCCGTGCGTGACAGGAACAACTTCAGGACTCTGGATATGAGGAGCACACACACACGCACACACACACACACACACACACACACACACACACACACACACACATATATAAGGACAAATGCACACAAACACACACACATACATATTCTATTTGAACCAGAGTGAATTACAACAGGCATTTTTCACAGACACAGCATAGTGTGTTAGATGCTCTAGAAACACTGGTATCACTAAATACTACAATCTGGGGAGGCTGGTGGAGGTAGAAATCGGAGGACAGGCTCATTGTAATGGAGGGAGCAGAACAAGGAATGGTATGAACATGCGTTTGAGACACTCAAGAAGAGGGAGAGCAGCAGCAGATTAGATTAGATTAGATTAGATTCAACTTTATTGTCATTGACAAAGAACTGAGACAACGAAATGCAGTTTGGCATCTAAGCAGATAGTGGCATGGTGCATAAGACATGATACTGTAGACAGTGCATGGTAGAGTATAGTGGGGGCGGCAGTGGCTCAGGAGGTAGAGCTGTCTAATGATCGCGACGTCGGCAGTTCGGCGGTTCAAACCCCGGCTGGCCACATGTCGAGGTGTCCTTGAGCAAGGCACCAACCATCAATTGACTGACAAAACTATTATTATTATTATTATTATTATTATTATTATTATGAATGATTATTCTATTAGTACAGACCTGTACATCTTCAGAGTGACCGTCCCGTAGACGATGGAGAAGCCCAGCATCCTCACCCAACGCAGCAGGATACACCTGAACGTACTGGGCCTGAAGTACAGGATGAACACCTCCAGGGGGAGACAGAGAGACAGACGACAGAGAGAGAGAGAGAGAGAGAGAGAGAGAGAGAGAGAGAGAGAGAGAGAGAGAGAGAGAGAGAGAGAGAGAGAGAGAGAGAGAGAGAGAGAGAGAGAGAGAGAGAGAGAGAGAGGAGGAGAGAGAGAGAGAGAGAGAGAGGAGGAGAGAGAGAGAGAGAGAGAGAGAGAGAGGAGGAGAGAGAGAGAGAGAGAGGAGGAGAGAGAGAGAGGAGGAGAGAGAGAGAGAGATCAAATCAGTTCATCTTGCCTTTGTTATTACAGTAAAAGGAAGCAGTCAGAGGGGAGGAGAGAGAGAGAGAGAGAGAGAGAGAGAGAGAGAGAGAGAGAGAGAGAAGAGCAAGGGAGAGAGAGAGAGACATTTAGCAGACCTATCTTGGGGATTCATGTTTGCAGGTTTTCAAACGTTTGCAGTTTTGTTGTACAGTAATGATGGGTAATGTACGAGCTAGCTCATCCTGTGTT
>NC_137686.1:8186065-8238565 GCF_963989245.1 Nansenia antarctica | reverse complement strand
AATGACTCTTATTCACTCTCAGTCACACTTCACAAGGAAGTACACATGCAAGCACACACACACATACACACACACACACACACACACACACTCTCTCTCTCTCTCTGTCTCTCTCTCTCTCTCACACACACACACACACACACACACACACACACACACACACACACACACACACACTACTCACTGAGAAGTAGAGGAGCAGTGATCCAAACAGGATGGTCTCTAACAGCAGGAGTCCTGATGCTCTTATCCTCTGAGGGGGTTGGAGGGGGGGGATTAAATATGAGGAGTGAGTGGAAGAGGGTGGTGATGGAGGGAGGTGGAAGTGCAGAGGGTGGGAGAGAGAGAGAGAGAGAGAGAGAGAGAGAGAGGGAGAGAGAGAGAGAGGGGTGGGTGAAGAAGAGAGGATGAGGGAGTGTGTCAGGAAGAAGAGGGGGGGGGGGGAGTGAGAGAGTAAAGACAAAACAGACATAAGCGATTCAGTATGAAAGATCTGTTATCGTGTGCTTTGGTCTGAACTCTGATAGGCTGAACCATGTTTCTTTCACCACAGACTGGGTCAACATGGGGCCACTATGGCAGAACCATTAGTCCACTAGGCCTGGGTGAAGGACAGTATGATTACACTAACGCCTATGCTGTCATATTACATAATGATACAGTATGTGCAGATACTAGGACGCAATCACAACTAATAACATATATATATGCTATTTAGCTGATGTTTTTACCCAAAGCAACTTACATTGCAGTGAGTGCATACATCTTTCAGTATATATGGTCCCAGCGGGAATCGAACCCACAACCTAAGCGTTGTTAGCGCCATGCTCCACCAACCCAACTGAGCCACAGAGGACCACAACCACAACCGGCTCATTCAGGGGAGTCTGGTGGAGGTGGGATTCGGAGGACGGACTCCTTGGAACACGTGGAGAATGAAACACGCGTGTTTGATACCGTTCCTCATTCTATTCCATGCCAGACAATGAGCCCGTCCTCCGATTTCTACCTCCACCAACTCCCCTGGACTCAGTAGAACTAACTCCCCCGGCTCCGGCCTCACTGATAGGCCACCAACACACTGATAAACACCGGTGTCATAAAGAGTTTAGCCTAACGGGCTAACGCAGACACTCAGAGCTCAGATAGCGTCAGTTCAAATCGTGAATAAGTCATTAAAGCTACCTCACCCTGCTCCCAGTGGCTGATAAACACCGCCGTCATGAAGAGTTTAGCTCGAGGGGCTAAAACAGTCATTTGGACAAACTCCCCCTGCTCCACTACAAGCAGCAGGCCACCAACATGCAACATGTACTGTGGTCCTCTGGGGGCAGGGCACTAACAACACTTAGGTTGTGGGTTCGATTCCCGCCGGGACCATATATACCCAAAAAACATATGCACTCACTGCAATGTAAGTCGCTTTCAGCTAAATGGCATCATGCTGATAAACAAGGGTGTATTCATAAAGAGTTGAGCTTGAGGGGCTAAAACAGTCATCAGGATGTGACTCAACCTAAATGGCGTACATATCATGCTGATTAACAAGGGTGTGTCCGTAAAGAGTTGAGCTCGAGGGGCTAACACAGTCACGGAGAGACGTGACTCACCCTGCTGAAGCGGCACTGGAAGGCCACCAGCATGCTGAAGAACACCAGGAACATGAAGCAGCCCTGCACCGCCAGCACCCCGGCCCGCAGCACCCAGTCCTCCTGCACCCAGCAGGGGGCGCCGTCCTCGCAGGTGGCGCAGCCGGGCCAGCAGGGCAGGCAGATGGGCAGGGTGGGGTAACACACGCCACCGCCACTGCCACCGCCAGGGTCCCCGGAGGAGACGTCATCACCATCGTCAACGCTGCTGCCATTCACGGCCCCGCCACCTTCTGAGACACACCCCGGAGATATACACACACACACACACACACACACACACACCGGAGGGATACACACACATACACACACACACACCGGAGAGACACACACATACACACACACCGGAGGGATACACACACACAAACACCGGAGAGACACAGAGACACACACACACACACACACACACACACACACACACACACACGCACACACACACATGCAGGAGATAAACAGAGACAGATGGAGCATGCCTGTGATGATAAGTCTTTCACACTCCTGTTGTGCTGCTGGTTAAATGCACATCACTATGACATCACTGAAATGCTGTTTAACGTTATGTTGTCAGTGTGATCCTTCATGTAATCCTCTAGATGGGAGTAATGAATGCATAAAGCACTGGGTCAACTTGACCAGAACATACAACATACGAGCGTATATCCTCCCTCCCTGGATTGTTTTTTGGCAAACAAGACAGAGGCCGACGACTAAACCGAGTGGTTTGCGGTATCGTTACCTAGAATATAGAATGAACTTTGTGTGTGGATTTCTCCAAATCAGTGGCATGTTGAATAAACGTTCCTACAGCAGAAGTGGATATATGTCTTGGGGTACAAGGGACTGATACTGATGTCAAGTGTCAAATCATAAATAATAAAACATAAAAAAACGAGACAAAAAAAATATAGTTGCATTGGTTAGGTCTAACCCCGCAAACGTGACACAACCAGCTATGAGACAGCCTTATAGAAAGGAGAACAGTACGTTTACATGCACACCATATTCCGATTACGGTCAATATTCTGGTTAATGTAATATTCAGAATAAGGTGTTTATATGCGCTGCAGCAACTGGAATATTCTGTTTACATGTTAATTGGAATATTCCCTTAGTTCGGCTGGAAAATCAGATGAATTCGTCTGGAAATAGTTGTTACTATAGTAACGTTAGTGTTGGTACTTGGTAGCTTGGTTGTGGTCTTTAACCCACAGCTAGGCCATAATGCTTGTTTCCAACATAGTCCTCCATTATTGTGTTCTCCTACTTGCGCTTTTGAACCACAATTTAACTACAACATTACTGCTGATCCACTTTGTCCTCAACATTGGGAGACAAGAGCGAGAAGAAATGACGAGTGTATCGTTTTCTAGCCTTGAGAGAGTTTTCCACCTGTGTCTCACCTGTGTCTGACCTGTGTCTCACCTATGTCTCACCTGGTCGACTGTTCAAACCTGCCTCCTTCAGTCACTCACAAACCTTTTTAAAGATGTCACTATTTCTCTGTTTTCTTCCATCTATGTACTCCATGATATTTAAATATGTCATTATCTGAAGGCAGACTGCAGTCTCCTCCTCACTCCAGAAATGCTGGCTCCTGCGAATCGAGCATGCGCAGACGTAACTGAATATTCCGTAAATGGTCATTTTCCGATTAAGGTGTATAACATGTCACAATATTCCGATTCAAACAGGCTTATGCCAGGGGTCTTATTCGGAATATTCTCCAATCGGAATGGCCTTATTCCCGTTCTGCACGTGTTTACATGACTCTTGCCAAACCGGAATATTGAGCATATTCCGAAACATCGTCAATGATGGGAACTTTGTCTTATGATGACTGATGGACAGATGATTCACTTATTTAGACACATGTATTTGTTGTAAGTGGTTTTGGATAAAGGCGTCTGCTAAATGCCAAAAATGTAAATATAACTTCATCACAGTCCTACTGTATATAACCCTCAGTCTTCAGAAGACAAGCAGGAAGAGGATAACAGATACACATAGTCACAGTACGGCCTCGAAATCACACAAGACATGTCACTTTCCTTCTTCAGGAAGTGCTGATCTGCTATGAAACTCATTGATTGGCTTACGTGTGTCCTGAGTGGCCAATGGGGGGCTGTAGAATCCCGCCTTGCAGCGGCAGCAGTATTGGCCGAGTCTGAACCCCTGGCCTGTGATTGGTTCACACTGGAGGGGAGACAAAGGCAGAAGTCAGACAATAGTAATGTAGTTGGACCCTGGGGTAAAGTTACACCCAAATACTGATCCTGGTGGGTATTTCATCAATGTCGCTAAAGGACAATCCAGGCTTATTTTGATAAATCCCGCAAGATTTATAATAAAATCCAGCCTTATTTTGATAAGTCTCACAACTTGTAAAAAATAAGCCTAGATTTTCCTTTAGTGACGTTGATGGTATACCCCCCAGGACATGATTACTCAACCAATGTTCTACCTTGAACCATCAGGGAATACTAACAACTATGCTTCTGTTTTGCAACATTTCAAATGTCTAAATCCATTCCTTCATAACTGCTTTCAGAAACTCTGAAACCCTCATAATATGGAAGCTACACAAGCTAAATCAAGCTGATCTGACATCAGTGGCCTTAGGCCTTATTTGGTAATGTAATTTCAGCATTTTGGTACAATCCTCTGTAACACACACTCTGTCTCTCCCTCTGCTCTCTCTCTTTATATGCCTGTGTAGGCTGAACTGTTTTTTTTTTTATCACTCAGATAGTCTGTCATATCAGTCAGTCAGCAAACCAGTCGGTCGGTCGGTCAGTCAGCCAGCCAGCAAACCAGTCAGTCAGTCAGTCAGTCAGTCAGCAAACCAGTCAGTCAGTCAGCAAACCAGTCAGTCAGTCAGTCAGCCAGTCAATCAGTCTGTCAGTCAGCAAAGCAGTCAGTCAGTCAGCCAGTCAGTCTGTCAGTCAGCAAACCAGTCAGTCAGTCAGTCAGTCAGTCAGTCAGTCAGTCAGTCAGCAAACCAGTCAGTCAGTCAGTCAGTCAGCAAACCCGTCAGTCAGTCAGTCAGTCAGCCAGTCAATCAGTCTGTCAGTCAGCAAAGCAGTCAGTCAGTCAGCCAGTCAGTCTGTCAGTCAGTCAAATCCAGGAAAAAACATATCTGGAAGCTCTCACTGTGTTAATCCCCCAGCCCCCCCCTCTCTCTCTCTCTTTATATGCCTGTGTAGACTGAACTGGTTGTTTTTTATCACTCAGATAGACAGTCATATCAGTCAGTTAGTCTGTCAGTCAGCAAACCAGTCAGTCGGCCGGTCAGTCAGTCAGTCAGTCAACAAATCAGTTAATCTGTCAGTCAGCAAACCAGTCAGTCAGTCAGTCAGCAAACCAGTCAGTCAGTCTGTCAGTCAGTCAGCAAACCAGTCAGTCAGTCAGCAAACCAGTCAGTCAGTCAGTCAGTCGGTCAGTCAGCAAACCAGTCAGTCAGTCAGTCAGCAAACCAGTCAGTCAGTCAGGAAACCAGTCAGTCAGTCAGTCAGTCAGACAGTCAGTCAGCAAACCAGTCAGTCAGCCAGCCAGTCAGTCAGTCAGACAGACAGTCAGTCAGTCAGACAGTCAATCAGTCAACCTGCAAACCAGTTAGTCAGTCAGTCTGTCAGTCAGCAAACCAGTCAGTCAGTCAGCAAGCCAGCCAGCAAGCCAGTCAGTCAGTCAGTCAACAAATCAGTTAATCTGTCAGTCAGCCAGTAAACGAGTCAGTCAGTCAGCAAACCAGTCAGTCAGTCAGACAGTCAGTCAGTCAGTCAGTCAGTCAGGAAACCAGTCATTCAGTCAGTCAGCAAACCAGTCAGTCAGTCAGTCAGCAAACCAGTCAGTCAGACAGTCAGTCAGTCAGTCAGCAAACCAGTCAGTCAGTCAGGAAACCAGTCAGTCAGTCAGTCAGACAGTCAGTCAGCAAACCAGTCAGTCAGCCAGCCAGTCAGTCAGTCAGTCAGTCAGTCAGCCAGTAAACGAGTCAGTCAGTCAGCAAACCAGTAGTCAGTCAGTCAGTCAGTCAGTCAGCAAACCAGTCAGTCAGTCAGGAAACCAGTCATTCAGTCAGTCAGCAAACCAGTCAGTCAGTCAGACAGTCAGTCAGTCAGTCAGTCAGTCAGTCAGCAAACCAGTCAGTCAGTCAGTCAGGAAACCAGTCAGTCAGACAGACAGTCAGTCTGTCAGTCAGTCAGCAAACCAGTCAGTCAGTCAGGAAACCAGTTAGTCAGTCAGTCTGTCAGCCAGTCAGCAAACCAGTCATTCAGTCAGTCAGCAAACCAGTCAGTCAGTCAGACAGTCAGTCAGTCAGTCAGTCAGGAAACCAGTCAGTCAGTCAGTCAGTCAGACAGTCAGTCAGCAAACCAGTCAGTCAGCCAGTCAGTCAGTCAGACAGTCAGTCAGTCAGTCAGTCAGACAGTCAGTCAGTCAGTCAGTCAGACAGTCAGTCAGTCAACCTGCAAACCAGTTAGTCAGTCAGCAAGCCAGTCAGTCAGTCAGTCAGTCAGTCAGTCAGTCTGTCTGTCAGTCAGCAAAGCAGTCAGTCAGTCAGTCAATCAGTCAGTCATTCATTCAGTCAGTCAGTCAGTCAGTCAGCCAGCCAGTCATTCAGTCAAATCCAGGAAAAAACATATCTGGACGCTCTCACTGTGTTAATCTAAGTTAAAACCTAAATGGACTCGTAATGCCTTCACCAAGAGCATTATCCCCTATGCCTACGCACACACACACACACCTACACACACACACACACACAGAGACACACACAGACACACACACACATACACACACGCACACGCACACGCACACACACACACACACACACACACACACACACACACACTCCCCGCCCCCAACCCAGTCCTCTAAGTCAGGTAGTGGCAGACCTAATGGCCTGCTGAAAGTGTTGAACATTACTGTGTGGGATTAGACAGGATCACCATGGAGGAGAGGCAGCCTAGCTCGCTAGCAACCAGCAGCTCTGTCTCTCTCTGTGTCTGTGGGTAAACATAGACAGAGCTCAGGCCTGCCACATGTCACAAAAGACACTCAGAATGCTTCATAATGTATCATGAAGATCAATTTTGCTCCCTGGATCTTAGATCTTATTTTATGGAGAGAGAGAGGGAGAGAGTGAGAGAGGGAGGAGAGAGAGAGAGAAGGAGAGAGTGAGAGAGTGAGAGAGGGAGAGAGTCTATTTTCAGGAGAGTCTAAGAATCGGATGATTTCATGATCACGTTGTTGAACCTCCATGTTGAAAGATGTTTTGTACCTGCAATTATCTTTTACATAATTGGTTATATTTCTCGTTTATATCCTCAATACGCAATTCATCCTCCGCCTTGCCAACCAACGTAATCACAGTAACCAAAAGCATCAGCACAGTCACCATCCAATCACTGTCTTTCCCTGAAGTCAATTGTGACAGGGCCTGGTGAAAAAGTCCCCAAGTAGGGCACGGTCATTTTTCTGTTTTTTACAGATTATGACCGTTTTCAAATGATGTGTCATACATTGAAATCTGAAAACAGTCGAAGAATATATGCTTATTTGAAAGTTGGTACACCTCAAACCAAATACCAGAGAAAATCACTCTGAATCAAAACAGACGCGTTTTCTACCGGCTGGACGCTTGGCCGCAGCGTAGAAGGAACCTCTATGAACATCTAACTGCATGTTTAGCACATCACAACATGCTGATAGAACATCAACATGCTAATGACACATCACTACATATAATCAGATGATCATCTTGTCCTCCTTGCTTTTGAACACATCCTAAAATGTATGTTTACAAGCCATGTATCACTAACCCAGTAGCCTCCGAAGCAGGACGGCAGACGACACAGTGAATCCAATTCACAAATTGTAAGTTTTTATTGATCCTAAAACTGATGTTTGTTATATTGAGGGGGCTCTTCAACACTTATATTTCGGAATATGAAGAAAACCGGAAATAAGCTTTTTGGTAATTTTGTGCGACTTGAGAATTGTAAACATGCAGACCTTCGTCAGACCGTGTCACAAATCAATACCCTAACAAAACAACAATCAAATTCTCCCACATCAACCATAATACAGCTTTATCCACCAGGTACAGCAAGGACACCTGGTTCTCTAATCCACCTGTCCTGGATGTCTGCTGGAGCATGTTTCAACGGCCGACATGGTGTTAGAGAGCATGGGGAGACGGGGAGGGGCGGGGGCGGTGGGGGCCGTGGCCGACATGGTGTTAGAGAGCATGGGGAGACGGGGAGGGGCGGGGGCGGTGGGGGCGGTGGGGGGGGTGGGGGGGGGACGTCATGGTGTTAGAGAGCATGGGGAGACGGGGAGGGGTGGGGGCGGTGGGGGCGGTGGGGGGGGGACGTCATGGTGTTAGAGAGCATGGGGAGACGGGGAGCGGTGGGAGGGGTGGGGGCCGTGGGGGGGACGTCGGTACCGCTGGATTATAATCCTAATCCAACACATCATCCCTCCATCACCCAGAGACACATATCTTTAAATAGACGGTCTGGCTGAAAGAGGGGGAGGATTTGGAGGGTAGGAAGAGATGGACAGATTGATTGAAAGAGGAATAAGAGGGGGGAGTGAGTTGAAAAGAGGGGGGGGGGGGAGGAGTGGAGAAGTGTGTGTGTGAACCGGTAAGGCGGTGAATGAGGGAAGGAGAAAAAAGGAAATGAAGTGACAATCGGAGGGAAACGGAGGTGGAGAGGGAGAGAGAGAGATAGAGGAAGATAGAGGAAGCCACCTTTCGAAGGTTGACTACAGTTGAATGTGTGTTATAACTATTATATCTATAATACATGGATATAGACTCACCGAACACTTTATTAGGAATAGCTGTAATCCTTCTCATTCATTCAGGTGGTGTAATGGTGTGGGGAATGTTTTCTTGGCACATTTGGTTTGTTAATACCAATCAATCATCGCTTGAATGCCACAGTCTATTTGTGTGTTGTTGCTGACCATGTGCATCCCTTCACGCCACAATGTACCCATCTTCTAATGGCTACTTCCAGCATGATAATGCACCATGTCACAAAGCAGAAGTCGTCTCAAACTGGTTTCATGAACATGACAATAAGTTCCGTTTTTTTTCAGTGGCCTTCCCAGTCATGTCCGGATCTGAATCCAATAGAACACCTTTGGGATCTGGTAGAACGGGAGATTCACAGCTTTAAAGTACACCTGAAAAGACTGTGTGATGCAATCATGTCATCATGTCATCATTTTCAGGCTACACCTTAATTGCTCCTCCTGAGACATCTACTACCCCCTTGCAGTGTGCCTCCTGAGACATCTACTACCCCCCTGCACTGTGTCTCCAGAGACACCTGCTTCCCCCCCGACTGTTTCTCCTAAGATTTCTACTACCCCCTTGCACTGGTAATGTCTATCCAGTGTCTCCTAGCACGACGACTGCCAATGGCCGCTGGCCTGAGCTAGATTACTTTTCCTGCTACGATTGGTTGATTGATGATTCACAGTCAAATGTATTGATTGTAAATGCCAAAAATGTAAGTTGTAAATGTCATCAGGGATCAGAATCTCAAAGGAATGTTTCAATGCCACGAAGCATTGAGGCTGTTTTGAGAGCAAAGGGAGGCCATACACAGTATTAGTATAGTGTTCCTGATTAAGTGCTCAGTGAGTGTATATATATATACAGTATATATATATATAATTAACCAAAGTTATGGCTATTGGCTGCCTATGGAGGGATGTAAAATTGCTATATAACTGCATGGCTGTTCATTCATTCAGAGCAGTTTGTTAATCACACAAGTGGGGATGGAACCCAGAGGTCTCCCACATGCAGTACCCAGGCGGACATCCTCATGGCCTGGGGGGTGAGGTACCTGTCTCCCAACCACCTCCGCTGCCGCTGGTTACCTGCATGCTGGTGCGGTTGCACTGGTGTGTGTTGGCGAACCAGCTGTCCCCCGGGCTGCACTGGTCCACGTCAAAGCTCTGTATGTTAACGTCCACACGGATCACCCCCCTGAACACACACACACACACACACACACACACACAGGCATAAGCACAGGTATACACGACACACACACACACACACACGCACGCACACGCACACACACACACACACACACACACACACACACACACACACACACACACACACACACAGCAAAGGAGAAATACATCCATTTCAGCAAGGATAACATCATGGACACAGACAGCAAAGTAAAGAACAGGAGACTTTTATAGACAGAAACATTATTATTGTAATTGAATCATCCATATACAACTCAGTTCCCTGGCAGACTGGCCTTGGCTGTGAGTGTGTGTGTGTGTGTGTGTGTGTGTGTGTGTGTGTGTGTGTGTGTGTGCGTGTGTGCACGTGCATATGCGCAGGTGTATATGCGCAGGTGTGTGTGTGCATTTGCGTGTATGTGTGTGTGTGTGCGTGCGTGCGTGCGTGTGTGTATGTGTCCGTGCGTGTGTGCGTGCGTGCATGCGTGCGACCGTGCGTGTGTGTGTGTGTGTGTAAGTGTCAGTCTCTCTTTCAAATGTCAGATGCTATCCAGGGGGGGTAACTCAATCATCCCTCCTCATCCACCTGCTTATCAGAGCGTCTCCAGAGTGGGTTAGGGTTAGGTGGCTCAGGCCCCTGGAGAGAGAGGCTGTCTGTCCTTAACAACCATCTGAAGAGGGAGGCTGTCTGTCCTTAACAACCATCTGAAGAGGGAGGCTATATGTCCTTAACAACCATCTGAAGAGGGAGGCTGTCTGTCCTTAACAACCATCTGAAGAGGGAGGCTATATGTCCTTAACAACCATCTGAAGAGGGAGGCTGTCTGTCCTTAACAACCATCTGAAGAGGGAGGCTGTCTGTCCTTAACAACCATCTGAAGAGGGAGGCTGTCTGTCCTTAACAACCATCTGAAGAGGGAGGCTGTCTGTCCTTAACAACCACCTGAAGAGGGAGGCTGTCTGTCCTTAACAACCATCTGAAGAGGGAGGCTGTATGTCCTTAACAACCATCTGAAGAGAGGTTATATGTCCTTAACAACCAGCTGACGAGAGGCTATATGTCCTTAACAACCAGCTGAAGGAGGATAGCCTCTTACAGTAACACAAGGTAGGAGGAGCCTACATGCTGGGGTGGGAGGAGCCTACACAGGGGTGGGAGGAGCCTACAGGCTGGGGTGGGAGGAGCCTACACAGGGATGGGAGGAGCCTACACAGGGGTGGGAGGAGCCTACACAGCCTAAAAGCCTACATGACAGTCACACACACATACACACACATTCTACATTACATTACCATCCCACTTAGCATTCACCCTCCCTGAACACCCCACTGTCTACCTCCAATGACATCATCAACATGAGACAGAGAAAGAGAGAGAGAGAGAGGGGGGCGGGGCGAGGCGTTCTGACCTGAACTCGGGGCTGAGGTCGGGCTTGAGGCCGTAGAAGGACGTCGAGAGTGTGAGCAGCCAGCCGGGCAGGAAGTACCCATCCACACACTCCAGGAAGGGGGAGGCGGCCCACCGGACCCCGCTGCGATTGGTCACGTAGCTGTCGCCCCGCCCCCACTTGGGCGTCTCCAGCGTGTCGAGGTCGTTGAGGAGCACCCGCTTGGTCAGCGCGAAGGCGGAGGCGGGCCAAGCGTTCCCGTTGGACGAGGCGGCGGGGAACTTGAAGCTGGTGAACCAGCTGTCGTCAGGGGCGGGACTGGGCGGGTGGAGGCTCTCCCAGACGTCGGACAGGTCCTGGAGGAGGATGCTCTGGAACTTGGGGGCGGGGCTACTACTAAGGGCGGGGCTCCGCGAGGCCCGCAGCACCAGCTGCGGAACCGGGGCGGCCGGGTCGGCGTCGAAGGTCAGCAGGGCTCGGCGCGCCAGCAGGTCGGACTCCAGGAGCGCGCGGACCATGGCGTGGTACCACTCCATGTCGTCGCGGACGCTGGCCTCCCGCAGGTCGCTGGCCTGGAAGATCATGTTGAGGAAGTTGGCCGTGTTGGAGAGGGCGTCCATGGCCGGCCGCAGCCGGGAGACGAAGCCCGGGGGCAGGGGTCCGCCCCAGCCCTGGAAGCTGTACGCCCGGGCGCACGGCCCCTGCTCCAGCGCCGAGGCGTCTCCGCTGTAGAGGTAGGCCTCCGCGGGGCCCCAGGAGGGGGGGGGACTCACTGAGCCCGAGGCCTGGGAGGAGCCGGAGGACGAGGAGGTCCCGGTGCCGTTCAGGAGGGAGTCCACAGCGGCGTGGGTGTCCGTCTCAGGGGTGGGGTCCGCCGGCGGGAGGTCGGGGGTGACCTGGGCGGACAGGAGGGGTGGGAGGAGCAGCAGGAAGAAGAGCCACGCGGGCCCCATCCTCGTCCTCAGACCCAACCGCGAATGCGCCCCCCCTGCCTCTTCGATAAAATCTTGACCCTTTTAGCGTTTTCCCCCCCCCAGAAATAAAAAGGGGATTGTCACATTCCGGCCGATGCCTCCTCTCTCGTCTCCCCCATCTCTCTGTTGTTTCTTCTCTCCTTTTTCTCTCTCTTCCCTTCTTCTTCTTGCCCTCCAGCTGTGTTCATGCGGGCGGAGGTGCTGTGGCAGGTGTCGGTGGCGGCGGGGAGCAGGTCTGCGGCGCTCTCGGACGCGCTACACGACTCTCCATCGGTGTGTCATAGTCTCACACACACACACACACACACACACCTCTCAGACACACACACACACACACACACACGCTCGTAAAAAAAAACACACACACTCACTCACTCTCACACACACTACTCTCTCCACCTCAGACGGGGGGAGGTCGAAAGCGACCTGGTGCTGCTGGTGGTTATCCCTGCGTGTCGCTGAGAGGAGGAGGGGGAGGAGAGGAGGGACACGGGGAAGATACAGCGGTGTTCCCTCTCGATCCTACTACCAGCATGCTCACAGTCAGTCCTCCCTCCGGGTCCGTAGGCTACGTTCCTGTTTGTACTCCCGTTTCACGGCGATGAACCCCCCGATAGTGCCCGGGGGGAGGAGTGTCAGAGACAGAGCCCAATAAGATTAGAGAGAGAGAGAGAGAGAGAGAGAGGTGCGCCAAAGCCACGCTCCTGACCAACGCACCGTGCGCGACAGGATGGAGGGAGGGATGGAGGGAGGGAGGGAGGAGGGGGTAGACTAAAGTTGAAGGAGTCCTTGGCAGGTTGGGAGGCTGCGGGAGAGAGAGAGAGAGAGAGAGAGAGAGAGAGAGAGAGAGAGAGAGAGAGAGAGAGGGAGAGAAGGGGAGAGAGAGAGAGGGAATAGCGTGGTAGAGCGTGAGGAGGATAACAAACAGCTTTCCTCTCCTCTCAGCTTCTCTTTTTCTTTCTCCTGGTCTTCTGTGTCTGTTACCTCCTCCTGTCTTCACAGCTCCTCCGCTCAGCGTCGCTCTCACGCTCACTGATGGAGATTACCCCTGCTGTGCTCTTCACCCTACTCTCTCTCTCTCTCTCTCTCTCCCTCCCTCCCTTTCTTGTTTCTCATTCTGTGATTTCCTCTCAGTATGGTGGCTGGCTGGCTGGCTGGCTGGTGATGCTCATGTAACAGTTTGTGATGGGTGATGAGAGTGGCACATCTGGTGGCTTGTGTGTGTGTGTTTGTGTGCGTACGTGCGTGTGTGTGTGTGTGTGTGTGTCTGTCTGTCTGTCTGTCTGTCTGTCTGTCTGTCTACAGAGAGGAGAGAGGATGATGCAGGATGAGGGTTAAGCTGCCTGTATTTGGGCGTCCATCAGAATCAGAATCATGCGTTCCATGGATTAACCCTTAATGTGCCATTGGGGTCGGGAGAGCGGTTGGGGGAAGACTGCACTTTTATCACACACACACACACACACACACACACACACACACACGTACAAACACACACACACACACACTGTGTAGCTATGATGATTGTTTCATCTGTATGTTTAGACAGCAGATTATGAATCAGGCTTTTGATTTATAAACACTACTAATACTGGGGAGATTCCCTCAACCTACATCTTAGTGTGTGTGTGTGTGTGTGTGTGTGTGTGTGTGTGTGTGTGTGTGTGTGTGTGTGTGCGTGTGTGTGTGTGTGTGTGTGTGTATGTGTGTGCATGTGTGTGTGTGTGTTTTATGTTTGTGAGTGAGAGAGGGAGGGAGAGGGAGAGAGATGAGAGATGAGAGAGGGAGAGGGAGACCCCCCTCCCTCCCCATATATCTGTGATGGAGCAACTCCAGGCGATGTGGGTGATGCAGGCAAATCCCTGTTTGGCTGCCATGGCAACCAGTTTATGAGAATGCCCCCCCCCCCCCACCTAGGACTGCAGCGCAGGGGAGGTGCTGCAGTGGAGTGTGGGAAAGACAATGAGACGGCATGTGTGTGTGTGTATGTGTGTATGTGTATATGTGTGTGTGTGTGTGTGTATGTGTATGTGTATGTGTGTGTGTGTGTGTGTGTATGTGTATGTGTGTGTGTGTGTGTGTGTGTCTGTGTGTGTGTGTGTGTGTGTGTGTGGTGTGTAGGTACGTGCGTGTGTGCGTTTGTGCATGTATGCGAGCCTGTGTGTGTGTGTGTGTGTGTGTGTGTGCATGCATGTATGCGAGTGCACGTGCAGCATGTTGTATTTGCGGGTGTTTGCATGAGTGTGTGTTTACACTGCTGTCATTGGAGTGTGTGGGTGTGACCGAGTGCGGGCAGTCATAGACGGCAGTGGTGTTAATAATAAATATAATAATAATACATACAGTATATCCATTCATAGCCTCTAGTATGAGTCACATGATCAGCGATCACATTAAGGAGGAGAGTTCCATCAGCCCATGATAGGAGAGAGGACTGTGGGAATTGTAATGTTTGTCTGTTGCAGGGGAGGCTGGTGGAGGTAAAAATCGGAGGTTTCGGAGGCTCATTGTAATGCATGGGACGGAATAGGGAATGGTAATAAACACGTTTGAGGAATGGTATCAAACATGTGCGTTTTTAATAGCATTCCTTATCTGTTGGATGCATTACAATGAGCACGTCCTCCGATCTCTACCTCCACGAGCCTCTACCGGTCTGTTGAAAATTCCTATGAATAAGCAATTCATTTTAGCACTGTTTCACCGCGTAAAAAATATCTAAATGTAATGACCGCTGCTCACAATCAACTAAGTGGTCGAGGATTGTCTCTGTGTTCAGTTTGGTGCCGGAATGATATGTTATAATCTGCAGCTCAGTGAGAAACTAGTACTTTTTGTAATAGACGTGTTTTGCATTGTGATCGTAAATGCGATCCTCTCGTGTCTCCAGACTAAAATCATCTGCATGATCATCAGCATTTGAATTAATGAACAAATCGTGTACAATTCCGTGATTGTACTTCGTCTTATTATCTGAAATGTAGGTGTTTACATACCGACACTTATAAGCCCCCCAACCCTCCATCCATTCATTCAATAATCATTAGTATGCAACAGGGCATCGGTCGATTACTCATCATTGGTGACTCGTGGCGCCACCTTCCGGCCGAGAAAAGCAAACACAGGATGTTTCAACAATGAAAAAGAATGAATCATGATTTACGAGTGAAAACAAAATTGTCATCCTTTTTCTGCAAGGTGCTATAGTTGATCCATGGCTGGTGACGGTATTTTACTATCCCCCTGAATACTAAAATACGCGGCTGTAACACAAGAAAACTGCATAGCACAGCAACAAAAAAATGTTGACTGTGAGGACATTTTTTTTGCGTGCTCTGACGGAAGGTTCTGGAATTATCATGGCTGCGTTCGTCAATTCGCTCTGAAAATCTGATCACCGCTCATGGAATGCCTCTTGTCCAATCAAATGACTTGGTCTCTTTATGACGTTGAACCCAGTGTGCGCTCCGGCGCTCTCGGAGCGAATTTACGAACGCAGGCAGCCCATGTCTTCATCATACACAATGGGTCCGGTCCCGTTATCTGTCTCTACCAGAAGCGATGCGATCTCAGTGGTCTATTTACAAGAAAGTATTTCGGTCTATCTATTTAAAATGTGTTTTTCTAGCCTATTCTGAGAATAGATAGGCTACAGGACTGAATTCTCCCCCATGGTTTAATGGTTATACAGTTCTAATATTATATTCTGTGTTATTCTGGGAGAATGCGCTGGGTGCGCTCGCCTGATCTAAAGTCACGTTAGTACCCAGAACGTGACGACAGGTGTGTGGAGTGATATATGAGTTATATAAGAAAAGGGACGGTTCAAAAATATCGCCACTTCATACAGAATTACTACTCCTCCCCACTTATTCGTTTCATCCTCTAATTTCCGTTCCATGTTCACTTTAATAGCCCGGTGTTTGATGGGGTTTCCACCGGTGCCAAATTGAATTGAAATTGACACAGCTTTTAAATTGGCATAATCCTGGCCGGGCCCAGCCAAACCTGGCAGCTTCAGATCAGGTGCCCGCTGCCCACAGCCTCTGGCACAGGGCTCAGGTTTCATTTTGTGCATTGAAGATGAAGAAAATACTAATTTGTTGAAGTCATTATCTGCCAAACACCCTGTAGTGTGGTGTGCCCCGACTGCAAAGTAGGCCTATATAGGCCTATGCATTCGGATTATTATCAGGCTTATATTGCATAGTGCCTATTAGAAGGCTAGCCTATCTTTTTTTTCTTTCGTTTTTTCTTTCAATCTTGATATAATGTGTGTATATATATATATATATATATATATATATATATATATATATATATATATATATATATATATATATATATATATAATCATAGATCACAGTGCCTGTCACTAGCGGTGTGGTAGCGTTAGGACGCATCGGGTTTGCGGAAGTGAGGGAGCGGGTGGGGCTTCGCTGGGAACCAGAGAGAGAGAGAGAGAGAGAGAGAGAGAGAGAGAGAGAGAGAGAGAGCCAGCGAGAGAGAGAGAGAGAGAGCCAGCCAGCCAGCCAGAGAGAGAGAGAGAGAGAGAGAGAGAGAGAGAGAGAGAGAGAGAGAGAGAGAGAGAGAGAGAGAGAGAGAGAGAGAGAGAGAGAGAGAGAGAGAGAGAGAGAGAGAGAGAGAGAGAGAGAGAGAGAGAGAGAGAGAGAGAGAGAGAGAGAGAGAGAGAGAGAGAGAGAGAGAGAGTGGTCAGTGACCGTATACTTGAGAGGCTTTTATTCTAGCAAAACGAGCCCGTCTGTTTGACCCCCAAGGTTCGTTTTGCTCGCTCGAAACAAGCTGGATTTTCATGCATGCGGCGCCGGCCGCCGTCGTTTCGAAATGGATGTCGTGAAATATACGTTTTCTATAATAGGCATTTTTTTGTTTATTGTGAGCGATAATGAAAGGACGCTTGAAAAAATAGTTTGGGTTATTTCGTAGCTCGTAGCCTAGGCTATTTATGGGAAGATCAAGATATAGCGGTTTTGGCCCTTTCATTTATTGTCAGACAAGACAACGGGGGCATCACATAACCAGGCGGTAGCTATGTGAAGAGCCGAAATAGCTTTATTCCCCTTTCCGCGAATTGAGGAATAATAATTATGAACAACGCGCAGAGAGATATGTCTCCCGACTTTGTCTTGATGCGCCTGGTCTCCGGGGCCGAAGACGATCGCTTGATCCTGGACGCGGAGAACGGGAATGTGTCGTCGGGTGGAGATCGGGTGATATCCAGCCTCGGTAAGGAGGTCTTGGCTCACAGCAACATTATTAAAGGAGGTCTGGTGGAATCGCATCCCGGCCATCTCTCCTCCTCCTCCTCCATCCTGAACAATGCACCGCCGAGCGTCGGGGGGACCACGGCACCTGACCCGGGGGGAGTGATGGCGACCCTCCCCGGCCCCTCGGTGTCTCCCCAGCCTCCTCCCTCACACGGCGCCGCCGAGGCCCAGGGCTTCGACTTCGCTCACCGGGGCCGCGGCTTACGGCCTCAGCTGCTCGTGTTCCCGAACATCCTGAGAGGAGGGGACGGAGGAGAGGGGATTTTAACAGACCGTCGGAATCAACCGAGCCGGGACCATAATATTCATAATATTAACGGTTTGGACCTTAAGACCTCCGGAGGTTCCGCCTCCGACCTGAGCGGAGGAGGCGTCAATAACAATACTACACTCGGCACCGAGCGCCAGAACCACCTGGTCCAGACCTGGGCTCTGCACCCCCGGGTGACGTTGGGCCTGTCCACCGTGGTGGTCTCTGCGGAGGATGCCGACGGAGGTGAGCTGTGCCACCGGCACCGTTTGATCACCAACCCGCCGGACTGGCCCCCGTTGTTGTCGGACAAATCATCCAGCCCGGCGCTCACCATGATCGAGTCCAAATGGGGCTGCCCAGGGGAGAGGGGGGACGGGGGTCCGGTGTTCGACCTGGCCAGGAGGTTCGGCGAGCTGCGGGGGGTCGGTGCGGTGGTGCCCAAGATGCTGTTCAAGGACGGGGGGGAGATGGAGATGCCCCCCCGGTGTTCGTGTCAGGGCGCACACGGACACGGACCGGCCCCGGCGGGGGGCATAGCAGGCCTGGGGGAAGACCCCACGGAGACCAGCGACGCCCTGCTGGTGTTGGAGGGGCTGGGGGGGCTAGGGGCCGGGGACGTGGCCGGCCTGGGGATGGGGGGGATGGGGGAGTGCTGCCCGGACGACGAGGAGGGGTCGGAGGAGGACGGGGGAGGAGGAGGCCGTGCGCTCCTGCTCAGCAGAAAACGGGAGATAGTGCAGAAGATGTCCGGCGCCTTTTCGCTCGGCAGCTTCCACGGGGACCCGGGGGCCTTCCGCGACGCACAGGTGTGCAGCCTGCACGGAGACGTGCCCAACGCGAGCGCTCCGGTGACCCCCGGCGCCGGAGACTCGGAACATTTCCCCGATGTCTCACTCTCACCCTCACCGGTGGTCCCCACCAAAGGACTGAGCTCCTCGGACCGAGCCATCAGCCCAAACCCCAGCCAGGGGTCGACCCCTCGGAGGCGACCCCCCGACGACAGGTGCGCCAGCGCGCCCAGGACTCCCACAGGGGGACACAGGGGAAGCGCCGGAGACAAATCGTTGAAAGTCCCCCCGAGCCAGAAGTCCAGAAAAGGCTCCCTTAAGATCCGCCTGAGTAAACTTTTCAGAACTAAAAGCTGTAGCGGGTCCAACAGTCTGCTGGACAAGAGGCCGTCGCTGGCCTTCTCCGTCTCGTCCGCCGGGAGCCTCATGGACATGGCGTGCGGGGGAGATGACCAGGACAGGTGAGGAGGAACTCCCAAATAATATTTGATTACCACATTTTGTCTGTATGGGTCTATGGTGCAAATGTGTGTGTATGTATGTGTGTGTGTGTGGCTGGAAAGTTTTCATTCCTTGGTTTCCTTGGAAATCCATGTATAATCCAACGCAAACCAGCTTTTGGGTCATAACTGTCACTCACTCTGCATCTCTATGCTTTTCTAAACCACTACCAGTAGTCCCATACAACCACTAACATCTCTACCTATAGTCTACTCACCTTTATCTCTCTGTTTCACACCTCTCTCTCTCTCTTTCTCTCTCTGTCTCTCTGTGTTGTCTCTCCCTCTCCCCCTCTCTCTCTCTCTCTCTCTCTCTCTCTCTCTCTCTCTCTCTCTCTCTCTCTCTCTCCATCTCTCTCTCTCTCTCTTGCTACAGCCAACCCAGAATGACCAGGGCCCAGAGTGCCTTCTCTCCTGCTTCCTTCGCTCCTTTCACTGGTAAGGGGCTACTGTGCATGTGTGTGTGTCTGTGTGTGTGTGTGTGTGTGTGTCTGTGTGTGTGTGTGTGTGTGTGTATATGTGTGTATATGTGTGTGTGACTATCTGGGTCTCGAACCTGGGTTTCCTGTGCCCCCTGAGCTAAAGACCCTGTCTTTCTAACAGTGGCTCTGGAAAAAAAAACGTTGTGACCCATCTAAAAGCCTTCTTCATGTTTCTCCACTCTTCCATTCGACTCCGTCATCGACGGGCCTCTTTCTTAGTCGGGAACCTGTACGCTTTCTTTCTCCCACTGTAGAATTTTTCCCTTTTCTCTTGTTCTTCACTCTCTCTATCTCTCTCTCTCTCTCTCTCTCTCTCTGTCTGTCTTCCTCTCCTCCTCCTCCCTTCCTCCTCTGTTCCCCTGGGTCCCAGGTGAGACCGTCTCCCTGGTGGATGTGGATATTTCGAGGCGAGGAGCGAGCACCCCGCACCCCCCCACGCCCCCGCCTCCGCCACGCAGAAGTCTCAGTCTACTAGGTACTCTTTCTCTTTTCTTTCTCTCCTTTCTTCACTCCTTCTTTCTTCCTTTTACTTTGTCTCTCTCTCTCAAACACTTGTGTGTGTGTGTGTGTGTGTGTGTCTGTGTGTGAGTGTATGTGTGTGTGTGTGTGTGTGTGTGTACAGTAGTGTCCCTGTCTATTTTTCTGCATTGCCTTACCTGTGCACTCACCCAAGCCCCTGCCTGGTGCTCCACCCACACACCTGTACCCACCTGTACAAGCACCCCTCACATCCTCACACCCCCACGCACAAAATATCCCTCTTCCTCAAACCTCCAGCACGATACAGAGCAAGGGGAGGCTGGTGGAGGTAGACGTCGGAGGACAGGCTCACTACGGCACGGAGCGAGGAATGGTATCAAACACGGCAACGGTTTGATACCGTTCCTCATTCCCTTCCACGCATCACAATGAGCCCGTCCTCCGATGTCTACCTCCACCAGCCTCCCCTTAAGAGCCGTATCCCAGAGCACAGGAACTTACAAAACATCGCAATTATTATGAAAAAGACGACACATTATCGGCTAAATAACTGACAGCACCGCGAGTTGGAAGCGATGTTCCTGTACTCAGGAAACTCTGACCCACAACAACTCTCCGCAGTGTCTCTCTTCCCAACCCTGAGAACAGTTGCCCATGTGACCTTTGACCCTGAGAACAATTGCATTGTGACCTGTGACCTTTTAGACCTGTGTCTCTCAACTTTGACCCCCCCGGGGACCCACTGTGATGTCACACTGCGATGTCGTAGGCAGGACGTCTTTCGACCTGAACATCAGTTCGTTGTCACAATATCGCCTTTTTCAGGAATATACAGAGACACCAGACGCATATTTTGATTCGCTAATATCATCACTTTACAGAACGTCAAGTTTCCGCTGTGTAATAACAGTGTAATTACCAACGTCATGACGATGACTTGTGTATTAATATGTTGTTACATTGTAACAGTGGTTCCTGAGGCACAGAGTTGAGAACACCTGTTATAAACCTAGACACCTCCTGGTCTGACTCCCTCCTTCCTCCCCCGTCCTCCCCCTCCCTCCCCCCTGCTGTGTTCCAGATGACATAGGGGGGCCGCAGCCTGTGCCTTTCCTAGTGAGTGTTGTGGGGGCGTCCCTGCAGTCCCTCCCCCTGCCCCTCCCTCCTCCTCCTCACCCCCACCATGCCACCATGCAGCATAGTATCAGCCTCAATGGTAAGATACTTGAGAGCTGGGGGACGGGGGACACACGAACGCATGGGGGGGATGGGGGGGGGCAGGGGGTACATAGGAGAGAGTGGTTGGGGTATATTATGCAATGGCCAGGGTGATGGATTTAAGAAAAAACTCTTTACATAAACAAATAGTATATATTGGGGGTATCGATTATAGCCTACCTACAGTACCAGTCAAACGTTTGGACACACTTTCCGATTCAATTGAATGGGGAAGTGTGTCCAAACCTTTGACTGGAACTGCATATTATATTATATATCTAGAATAAACATTTATAGATGCCTTCTGAATTCATGAATATATACATAATGTGTGTAATTATTTAGATGAGTATGAATAAGAGATATATTCATTAAAGACAAACGCATAAATTGTGTAGTAGTATACCTGCATGCCCTGCGGCCAGCATAGCATCTAGTCTTCCTCCAGTCCAGATAGCATCGTCATGGTGACAGTCTTGCCTGTTGGACAATTGCCCTCAGGTCACAGGAACACTACAGGTGCTGTTCTTTCTTTCTTTTTTTGGAATACGATTTTTATTTTGTGTCTCTAACCCCGTTTCGTTGGTTGTGTTTTGCTTTTTCTTGTTTATTGTCCTGCTTCTCTTCTTTCTTTCTTTTCCTGTACAGAGTCCTTGAGTTTGAGAAAGGCGCTTTTAAATCAAATCTGTTATTATTCTTAATGTTATTGTTATTATTTAAAGTAGGGAGAGTTATGCAGACGAATCTGAATCAGGGGAGGCTGGTGGAGGTAGAAATCGGAGGACGGGCTCATTGGAATGGAACGGCACGGAATTAGGAACGGCGTCAAACACACCATTCCATTCACGCATTACAATGAGCCCGTCCTCCCATTTCTACCTCCACCAGCCTCCCCTGCTCAGAATGTACGGAGAGCTTCGGGCCTGTATTTCTGCGGCACCCAATACCCAAGCCTTACATCATCGTTATCTGGAGAACATTAATTTGCGGCATAATATCCATCTATGTGCAACACGCAGAGAGTTTAGCTGTTCAATATTGCAGATATATGATGATAACCTATCGATTCTGAAATCATTCTTCTTCATCTCAGCCATGCTAATGATCTGGCCACATCCAGCTCCTCTGTCTTGGTTGTCTTGCGTAAACAACATCGTTCAACAACAGCTCTATCCTCTCCATGAACTGAACCCTAACCTTAGCTCTCCGCCCATAACTTGTTTTTATCGCGACACCGATCGATCGCCAATCAATACATTGATCGTGTGAAAGGTCAAGCGACGCGCGGGTTAGCGTTCCTACGTTCCGCGGGCTCCCAGCTGCAGTGTGCCTGAGGATCCACGCGTGTTTTGTCTGTTCTGTTCCAGACGCCTTCCTCCGGGCCCTGCCGCACGCCAACAACCCGCAGCTGGACACGCCGCCCAACGCCCGCCTGGCCCCGCCCCCGCTGCTGTGTCCCCTGAGAAGGCCTGAGGCCAGTAACTTCACGGCCAGCCTGAGGGAGCTGGAGAAGGTACGCTAACACCTCCAACACACACACACAAACACACCCAGAAAACACCTCACACCCCAACACACACACCCCAACAGGCCACCTCTCTGAGGGAGCTGGAGAAGGTACGCTTGATTGATTGATTGAAAACTTTATTAGAAGATTTGCAGAAGTAGGTACATGAAAGTACATATTACATACAAGGTCAACTAAAAGGATAAAAACCCAAGAAAGCCACTGGCTTATTTCAATTGGGGTCCTTGATTTTCAATTCATCGTTACATGTAAGACAGACAGGAAAAAAAAAAACTAGTACTATCTACAAGATAATACAGACAAATAACTATTACTATCTACAAGATAAAAATACATCCATCATGGGAAGAACAATACTAGATATACAATGCAACAAAACATCAGGTATGTACAGCGGGTAGGACAGGTGGGGACATACACCACAGGTGGGGGCGGGGGACAAAACACAAAGTATGTACAGTGGGTAGTTCGGGTCTTTTAATCAGATTTTTGATTTAGAGGGTCCAGTTACGGATTGCAGCCTCCTGTAAATGTTTTTTGAGAGTGGTTTTGAAGGTGGGCAGTGTTTTGCACTCCTTTAAGATTATAGGAAGGGCGTTCCACATTTTTACTGCATAGTTTGCAAACGAGTTTAACCCCTTGTTTGTGGTGCAACGCGGTTGAACGTGGTTCGTGGAGCTTCCTCTGGTGTTGTTTGTGTGGACGTTGTTCACTTTTTGGAAGTATGTTGACAGGTACTTGGGTGTCTTTGTGGTGTAGCGTATCTTGAAGACCAGGCCCAGTGCAAGCTGCTGCACTCTGTCAACTACTCGTAGCCAATCAAGGCTCAAAAAATGAGCAGCGGTTAGATGTGTCCTAGGGTTGAGGCCTAGCAGAAGCCTAACCAGTTTATTTTGGGCTGTCTGGAGTCTTGTTTTATGGGCCTTTGTGGTTCTATAGTACCATGATGTTACGGCATAGTCGAAGTGACATTGAATGAGAGCTCCTGATAGGGTCCTCAGTGTGTTTTTACTGACAAGTGAGGATATCCTGTACAAGAATCTAGTTCTATTATAACACCTCCAACACACACACACCCAGAACAGACCACCACAGAGACCAAGGGGAGGCTGGTAGAGATAGAAACCAGCCTCCACCAGCCTCCACCAGCCTCTAAACCAGCCTCTCCCTGACAGAGACCCTCAAAACTCACACCAGAACAAAGAGACACACCCTCAAATACCCTCACCAACATTCCCACAGACGATGAACATGGTCTGATTGACTCGTAATGAATAAGTACTAATAATAGCCATTATATATACGCCATTTAGCTGACGCTTTTATCCAAAGCGATTTACATTGCAGTGAGTGCATACATTCTTCAGCATATACGGTCCCAGCGGGATTCGAACCCACAACCTAAGCGTTGTTAGCTCCATGCTCTACCACCTGGGCCTCAGAGGACCACGTGGAATGAGGAATGGTAGCTCACCTCCACCTGCCCCCCCTGACACACGCATGGAGAAGATACATTTGTCACAGGCACATCCTTTGTTCACCCCTCTTTTTTGTCTGTGTGTGTGTGTGTGTGTGTGTGTGCATGCGTGAGTGCCTCCATGCGTGCATCAGTGTGTGCATGTGTGTGTGTGTGTGTGTGTGTGTGTGACATTCCCTCATAACGACAGAACATTATTCATCATTCTCTCCCCTGGGAGGATGCGTGTGTGTGTGTGTGTGTGTGTGTGTGTGTTTGATCATGTCATGTCATTCTGTCCCCCCAGGGTGATTGATACTGGGATCCTTAAAATCAGAGGTGTGTGTGTGTGTGTGCGCATGTGTGTGTGATGTCATGTCACTCTGTCCCCCCAGGGTGATTGGTAGTGGGAACTTTAAAATCAGAGGTGCGTGTGTGTGTGAGCGCATGTGTGTGTGATGTCATGTCACTCTGTCCCCCCAGGGTGATTGGTAGTGGGAACTTTAAAATCAGAGGTGCGTGTGTGTGTGTGTGTGTCACCTGGTCAGCAAAGTTGGTCATGTAGGAGGCGTGCGTGTGTGTGTATGTCTGTGTGTGTGTCTGACCTGGTGTGCTGTCCAACCAGTGTGGCTGGTACTGGGGTCCTATGAACTGGGAGGATGTGTGTGTGTGTGTGTATATCCTTATGTCTGTATGTGTGTGTGTGTGTGTGTGTGTCTGACCTGGTGTGCTGCCCCCCCAGTGTGGCTGGTACTGGGGTCCTATGAACTGGGAGGATGCAGAGATGAAGCTGCGTGGGCGTCCGGACGGCTCCTTCCTGGTGAGGGACAGCAGCGACCCGCGCTACATCCTCAGCCTCAGCTTCAGGTCCCAGAGCGTCACGCACCACACACGCATGGAGCACTACAGAGGTGGGTCTCTCTCTCACACACACACACACACACACACACACACACACACACGCATGGAGCGCTACAGAGGTGGGTCTCACACACACACACACACACGCGCGCATGGAGCACTCCAGAGGTGGGTCTCACACACACACGGAGCACTCCAGAGGTGGGTCTCACACACACACACACACACAGACATACTGTCCATTGCTCACCCTTACACATACACTGTCTACACACTCCACATGACACTAGTCATCTAGTGAGTCATCCAATCTGAATCATAAGCATTATGCTTTCCAACACAAGCCTGGGGCGTGCATGCACATCACATGTAAGTGCTAGCTCCCCTACGGTGGAGCGTCAGACAGGCGGTCACACTCCATCAAGCATTCATAACCGCAGCGTACATTATGTACTAGGACATAACGCTGTTCAAGAGGACTGAAGAAGGCAGAAGGCAGTTTTGTTTTATTCAATTCGATAAATCTTTATTGTTCCCGGAGGGCAATTCATATGTAACATAAAATCACATAAAAACTACACGAAGAGAAAAAAAAGACATGAAACCTTGTGAAATGCTATAGTCTAGCGTTGTCAGAACCCTGTGAAATGCACTTTAAAAAAGATGAATAAATAAACGTCTTTAAACGTGTGTGTTTCCTCCTGCAGGGACGTTCAGTCTGTGGTGCCATCCCAAGTTTGAGGACCGCTGCCACTCCGTGGTGGAGTTCATCGAGCGCGCCATCATGCACTCCAAGAACGGCAAATTCCTTTACTTCCTGCGATCACGAGTGCCAGGTAAAAATAGGACACACACACTCACACACACTCACCACATACCACACAGCCGGTGAAGAATGTATGTGAATTTGACGTTGAGGAGTAGTTACCTCTGTCAGTAAAGCATACTTACACAGCTGCCAAGACTCAGGTTAAGAGTGTTCCTGTGTATTGGCTGCCTCTCACCAATGTGTATGTGTGTGTGTGTGTGTGTGTGTGTGTGTGTGTGTCTATTCTGCCATATGTGTGCGTGTGTGTTGACATTTGGTGTGTGTGTTTGTTTGTTTATGCTGCGGTGTGTGTGTGCGCTGCCATATGTGTGTGTCATATGTATATGCTGCCATGTGTGTGTGTGTGTGTGTTTGCTTATGCTGCTGTGTGTGTGTGTGTCCCAGGCCTCCCGCCCACCCCAGTGCAGCTGCTCTATCCAGTGTCGCGCTTCAGCAACGTCAAGTCCCTGCAGCACCTCTGTCGCTTCTGCATCCGACAGATGGTCCGCATAGACCACATCCAGGAGCTGCCCCTGCCCAGGTACACACACACACACACACACACACACACACACACGGCAGCATACACACAAGCACACACACTGTATGGTCCGCATAGACCACATCCAGGAGCTGCCGCTGCCCAAGTACGCAGCAACAAACACACACACACACACCTCCAAGAAGTGCATTATTTTATATTATGGCGAACACTGGTAAGTGAAGTTGTATTTTTATCATCATCATACTCGTCATCAGTTTTACTTTAACTATTATATACTACTATTATATGATATATGTAGATGATATTATAGAGAATAGTACTCACTTATCAAAATGTACAACAGTTGGATGTCTGATTCCTCTCTCCCCTCCTCCTCCTCCTCTCTCCCCTCCTCCTCCTCCTCCTCCTCCTCCTCCTCCTCCTCCTCCTCCTCCTCCTCCTCCTAGGCCTCTGATCTCCTACCTGAGGAAGTTCTACTACTATGACCCTGAGGAGGAGATGTACCTGTCAATCAAGAGGATCCGCCCAGGGGCGGGACTAGGGCAAGAGGCGGAGTCTCAGACGTAGCCAGAAGAGGTCTTCTTTGCTCAAGTATGTACCTTTTAGAAACACTGTATATTATGTTACAGCTGAAAGTGTCCCAAGAAAACAAAAGGTACTAAACCAAGGTGCTGCTCAAAATTGCCACAACATAATAAAATAGTCAGAGTCACTGAAATGGTGTATAAAAGGTTAATGTTTTAATGGACAGCCCTCATAACCTACACAAGAAACAATGCAACAAAAACCTCCACTAATAAGGACAAACTGAACAGGCATCTCCCACTACCGTAATCATCTGTGGCTGGGCGGAACAGAAAAAGAAAAAAAAAAGTAGTAAACCAACACTCACCGCCCTCCCGAACAAAGAACAAAACATTCTTCTCAGGGAGGAAAACCAATCCCAACAAAGTCAAAGCGGTTCAACCGAAAAACCACAAAACAACAAGGTAGGCATTGTGGAGAGGGCAAGCAAACACGTCCCCAGGGGACTGCAGTCTTTTGTAGGGCCTGGAGGTCACCGGCCACAGGTGTGTCCCGTCTGCACAATCAGCAGGAGCAGCACGTCCTTGGGCCCGCCCCCTCAGAGGCACCACCTCAGCAGGGGCACAA
Source organism: Nansenia antarctica (assembly GCF_963989245.1). Classification (NCBI taxonomy): domain Eukaryota; kingdom Metazoa; phylum Chordata; class Actinopteri; order Argentiniformes; family Microstomatidae; genus Nansenia; species Nansenia antarctica. The sequence continues at coordinate 8,211,237 of NC_137686.1, read as the reverse complement.
CAGTCCATCGATAGAGAGCGTTAGCTCAGTAGAGGCTGGTGGAGGTAGAAATCGGAGGAGGGGCTCATTGTAATGCACGGGATGGAATAAGGAATGGCATCAAAATACGTGATACCTTTCCTCATTCCTCATTACAATGAGCCCGTCCTCCGATTTCTACCTCCACCAGCCTCTGCTGAGCTACATGCTAAGCTACATGCTACATGCTAATATGCTACTGGGAAAGACAAGTACAGGGCTCTCAAGTGTCACGCATTGGGCGTGAGACAAGGTGTGGCGTGTGAGCGTGTGAACGGGTTGAAATGTGTGTGTCTCACGCCCAATGCGTGAGACTTGAGAGCCCTGCAAGTATAGTACTGCGTAGATACACTTTTAGCATACTTTGAATGAAATGTGAGATACTTCATTTTCAGTTATATATTTTATATATGACACTTTAAATAACGTGAAACAATACTATTGTGCAATATGACAACCCTAGTCGTCTATCTGTACAGTATAGTACAGTGGATTGTGTACATAGCCTTTATTTATGTAAACCAGCTCCTTCCCTTCTTGTGATTTTTTTTAAAAAGTTTTTTTTTTCCCCTTTTCCTAACACCAGGGGAGCCACCCCTCCTAAATTTCGTTGTTTGGTACCTGTACTGTAGCAATGACAATAAAGTCCATTCATTCATTCATTCATTCATTCATTCATATTTCTTATTCCTTCTCAGGTTTTCTGTGTGGAGGACTATACTCTACTGGTCCGCCAGTCTTCCAGCATCAGCCAATCAAAGTCCTCGGACACCCTCTGCATCCAATCGGCGGCAGTCAAAGGGATCCGGATGACCCGCCCCTCTCTTGATTTTGACCAATGAGAGGAGAGAGGACGGTGGGCGTGAAGGAATGCTGGGAAACTGTCCATACGGAACGCACACTAAGGACAGAAATGGGACACAGCCTCATTTACCGGACGGAAGACGTCCTTTAGCCTGCAAACACACTGGAACGAGAGAAAAACAAAAAAAAAGCAAAAACAACAAACTTGAACTTATAGACTTTGAAAAAAACGATCCCTCTCTGGACAGACCCTCGCTGTAACTACAGTGTGAACTGGAGTTTTAAAACACAATGCACTGGTCCATTTGTACAACTTATTGTTTGACCATCATTTCCTTGTTTTCTCTTCTTCTCTCCTGTTGACGCCAGAGGGCTGTCGTCGTCACAGTTGGACTGACAGAGCGCCCTCCGGAGGTCATGGTTATGGTTGATCTTTATCTCTATCTGTTGGTTTTATTTGTGGAAACTTCCCCCCTGACTGTAACTTCTTGCTCATTCTGTTCCCTTGATCGCTCGGTGTCCCCAAGCTGGCTACATGCTCGGCGTTTTCAGTAAAAGAGGAAAAAATTATGGTTTGACTTTCAATCCCTCTATCGTGGTGAAATGGGGAGATAGACCAGACAAGAAACAAATGTCTGCTGTGTGCATCGGAGAAAGAGAGGGAGAGAGGGAGAGAAAGAGAGAGAGAGAGAGAAAGAGAGAGTGAGAGGGAGAGAGAGAGAGAGAGAGAGAGAGAGAGAGGGAGAGAGAGAGAAAGACAGAGTGAGAGAAAGACAGGGAGAGAGAGAGGGAGAGAGAGAGAAAGAGAGAGAGGTGGGTGTAAAAGATGAGTGTGACACAAAGAGAAAGAGAAAGAGGAGGGCGGAGGTTAAGTGAGTGCACTTCGGTAAAACTCAAACTCAATTTGGAAGTGGGTGCTTTTGTGTTAACAGTGAATGTGGCGCTTTCTTCCAAAAATGGATGGAATCGATTGAGGTCAAGCTGCCCTTGAGAAAAATATAGTTTGTCAAACTAAAGCTACTTTAAAAAAGTAGTTCACTACATATAAGCTACTTCAACAGACACACGACTGTTACTGACGTGACAGAGTTTAAATGCTCTGACATCACTGGGAGAGGGACCAATGAGGAGGCGGAGCTAAGTGGTGAGACCGGTGGCAGGAAGAGAAGACATTGTAGTGTCATTGTAATATTTCTTTCCTTTTCTTTTGGAAATATTTGACTGAGAAGTGACAGTTAGTACACTGCTACATGGTAACAAAGTACTTAACTAGAGGAAACACTACTAGGATTTAAATGTAGTTTAACTACCATGAAGCTACTGCAAAATGCAGTTAAACTGATAGTTGAAGTAGGAGTAGTGGAACTACTCCCCAACACTGCAAACAAGTGTTCTTTTGTTTCCAGCACACACACGCATACGTACACACACACGCACACGCACACGCACACACATGCACACACACACGCACACACTCATCTCTGCATCCTGACAGTTCTAGGACCCCAGTACCAAGCACACTGGGGAGAGAGAAACATTATGTCGTTATGAGTGAATATCACTCACAGACACACACACACACACACACACACACACACACACACACACACACACACACACACACACACACACACACACACACACACACTCACACACAGAGTGGGGGCCAGGGACAGCTCATCCACTCATGCACCAGTGCTGGAGGCCATCTCAGTGGATGTGGGCAGCAGATGGGCGACAGCTCCTCTGTCACAGACAGCAGCAATAACCCAGAAGGTGCTTCTCCTCTTCTCCTGGTGTCTCACTCCCTCTCTCCCCACACAGCAGGAGGCAGCTCGCAAAAACAAGAAGAAAACAAAGCTATGAAATGGGGGAAATATTACTTAAAATAAGCAAAATGACCTGCCAACAGAACAGGAATATTTCACGTGCCAAGATATTCTAAGAAAATATATAACTAGTTCAGTCAGACAAAAAAACAAACAAGCATATTGCCTTGATTTAAGATATTTCATCTTACCAAGAGAGATTAGATTTACTTTTGTAGTGCATCCCTTAACCCCCCCCCCCTCTCTGTTTATCTCTCTACGTATGTCAAACAATGACAATATGGCAGACAAGTAGAAGACAATAAAAATGAACAGACCATAATATGATTTGGACAGAACAGTTTGCCTGCGGGAAATGAACATGCAGTGATGTTGGCATGACATTTATTGCATAACGATACTTTACACAGAGGTGGTCCTTAGATTGTGGGTTCGATTCCCGCTGGGACCATATCTACTGAAAAATGTATGAACTCACTGCAATGTAAGTCGCTTTGGATAAAAGCGTCAGCTAAGCGGCCTATATTATATATTTCTCTTTATAAAGACTGACACATCTGCATGGCTGGACTGGTGAGCTTTGAGGAGGTAAACCTCAGTAGCTTCTCACCAAGGCAGGGGAGGCTGATGGAGGTAGAAATCGGAGGACGGGCTCATCGTAATGAATGGAATGCAATAAGGAATGGTGTCAAACGCATATGTGGTTGTAATAACATTCCTCAATCCGTTCCATGCATTACGATGGGCCTGTACTCCAATCTCCTACCGCCACCAGCCTCCCTAGCAACAGGGGAGGTCAGCTGTCAATTAGAGTTTGATTGACAGTTGCAGGTCAGGTCAGGAGCAAGGTGGCAGCTCACCCATGCATTTGAACATGGCCTTACCACCAAGCTATCAATGGGTCATAGACTCCTATGAATGAGTGTTGCTAAAATACTGTCCATTATTAGAACAGTACACTGTGTGGGTTTGTGCAGGTGTCACAGTGCAGTACAAGTGATTCAAATGAGTTGAAACAAGCTCATTGATCAAAATGGATGTCATTCTGAGCTTGACCGAACTGTCCCCTAGAACCCCAATTGGACATCGCAAACGTCAATCAAACTGTGATCCACCGTAATTGGCTCTCACTTTGTTCCATCTCTCCGCTCCAGACCCGCCTTATTCTCCCTAATCTCGATACCTCATTGGCTAGAATCGCGTCCATCGACGGTTGTGACAAGAAACAGGCTTGTGATTGGCGAGATTGAATTTCAATCACAAAGACAGCTCCCCGCGATTGGCTACGCCGGACGTCCGTCACCGCGCGGCAGGGCGCGGATTGGTGCAGGAGTGCGGGCGGACATCCTCCGTGGGTTTGCTCTTGAAGATCCACGGAGCGAATGTCGTCATGAGCGGTGGGTAGGAATTATAACATTGGTGTTTATAATAACATTGTTACTTCGTAAAACTATTTGTCCGTGTTGAACATGAACACGTAGGACGTGTTGCGCTTGTGTATGCATATGTTTGATAGTCAGTAAGAGCATTGTGTTGGGGTTGGTTGGCCTGTGCACTTCCTGGAAAAGGGCTGCCTTTCCCCCCAGTATCAAAGAGTTTGACCACCTCGCCACTGGCCTGTAGGCGCCGAGTCTTTGCGTTTAATTCCTGTTTTAATCGCATTAATAAGCAAATGCATTAATGCAACCACACAATGTCCACATTTCACATGGAGAGAGAGAATGCACTGGCATGCACACATCTCACAAAAGGGGCTTCCCTTTACAATACAGTTTGTATAGGGGACACAAAAGCTGCACCACAAAGTATTGTATATATACTAGTTAGTATATACTAGTATATGTTAGTTAGTATATACTAACGTTATTCCATCACTGTGTGTGTTTGCCAGTAAACCGTTTAGCTCCGTCTATCTGTGTGTCTGTTAGATGGCGGCGCTGTTTTCAGGCCGCGCTCAAAACGGCATTTTTTCCCCCTATCATCGTGAATGACTCTACCCGGTTTAAAGAGACAGACACCCGGGTTATGGATGCATCTGACCCGGTTTAAAGAGACAGCCACCCGGGTTATGGATGCATCTGACCCGGTAATCCGCCTTAACGCGGACTAGTTTCTCAGCACCATATTGCCCTCGGTGTGTTTAATGCATTAACAATGCATGCGTGGTATCTATCTGCTATGTGTAAGGTTGAGGAAATCAGATCCTATATTGTTGACCCAGATGGCTTGGCCACTGTAAGTAGCTATCTCGACCTGTCCTCAGTGTTATGGTTATGTCAATAGACTGAAACTGTTGCTTCCTCCAATGCTGTAGTTGGCACAACACAGACTCAATATGACTATAAAGAGTCAGCCCAGTGCTTCGGTCAAACACTAGCTACAGTACATATTGGATAGATAGAATAGATTAGATTTCACTTTATTGTCATCGCAGAGTACTAGACAACGAAATGCAGTTTAGCATCCAACTAAAAGTGCAAATAGTGATAAAAGAGCACAACATAAATAGAACAAGAATGGCAGTGATAGGTAACTATGCAATATACAGTGTGTGCAGAGGTAGTATTGTAAACATCAGTTTAGTAGAGGTATACAGTTATGAGCTATATATACTAGTTAAATAGCTAGTACAGTGAGGCAGTTTAGATAGATACTGATTCCGAGGGGACATTAAGGTGTCACACCACAATCCACCACAACAAAATAAAGTGATAACTGAATAATAGAATAACATAAAAAGATAAAATAAATAGATATCTGAAACCTTATATACAGTGACAACAGTCCAGTAAGATTTATATAAGTCAGTCCGTTTATTTAACGTCCCCCAGCCTGACTCCGGTCACCCCGGTCGAGCCAGCCGGAGGGGTTGTACAGTCTTATTGCGGCAGGCAGAAAAGATGCCTTTGCTCCGTGGTTGTAATAATCTGTTGCTTAAGGGGCTTTTCTGCTCTGCCACAGTGTCATGTAGGGGATGGGGGGGATTGTCCATGATGGCCAGGAGATTGGTCCTCATCCTCCTATTGGCCACCTCCTCCTCCACAGTGTCCAGGGTGACACCGAGGACAGAACCAGCTTTCCTAATAAGCTTGTTCTGCCTCTTGGTGTCACCCTCCTAGATGCTGCCCTCCCAGAATACCACCACTTACAGCCCTGTGCTGGCCACCACTGAATATATTATGAACAGTTTAGGCCTGTCGCACTCTGTATTTAGATTTTGAGATCCCTATTATATTAGATCCCTAGCCCTCTTGAGTTATAGAAGTGCATTAGCTAAGTGCATTAGCTAGATATGGACTAATTCCTAAATGCAATGTGTGTGTGTGTGTGTGTGTGTCTGTCTGTGTCTGTGTCTGTGTCTGCGACTGTGTGTGTCCATGTCTGTCTGTCCGTGTGTGTGTGTGTCCGTGTGTGTGTCCGTGTGTCAGATTCTCCAGTTCAGAGTCAGAACGACAATGTGTCGGGGATGGAGTGGCTGAGCTCGGCCGTCATCAGCTGTGACGTCATAACAGAGGAGGAACGGCAGAACCCAGACATCATCTGCAGCTCCAGACAGCCAGCCCAGATCAGGAACGCCAGGAGTGAGCACCTACACACACACACACACACACACACACACACACACATACACACACATACACACACACACACACACACACACATACACACACATTCACTCACTCACTCACTCACTCACTGTCGGGGTTGCCTCGGGGCACCCAGTACTAAGCCCACAGTTGGTTTTCCAACGTGTGTGTTTCGGTGTGTGTTGCAGATCAGCAGGACAGCATGGCCACCACTGTTGCTGTCAGTCCCAGCCAGTACCTTCAGCCCTCCGCTACTTCTTCTCAAGTGAGTGACACACGCACACACACGAGAAGAGACTTGTCTGTATCACACACACACACACACACACACACACACACACACAAGTCTTCTCTGAGTCACACGCACACACACACACACACACACACACACACACACACACACACACACACACACACACTTCCGAGAGTCTTCTCTGAGTCACACACATACCCGAGAATCCGGCTAGCGTTTGTCAGCACCACAGCTCTTTCCGACACTCACGCAGGCTGCGGCCCAGTTGCTTTTTAAATCCCTGAGTGGGCGTGACGGAATGGACGCTTTGGGGAGTAGGGTAGTAGAGAACCAGGCCGCAATGTCAGTCCACGACTAAAATAACCTCCTGTTCTTACATAACCTCCTGTTCTTACATAGCCTCTGTCATCTATTCTCTTATTGTAGTTGTTGTTGTTTACCTGTATGACTTGTTAGCTAGCTTTGTTGTTTGAGTTGGTCAGTGTCAGTCTACTATTAAAATAACATCTTGTAGCTTCTTTCATAGTCTTTGTCATATATTTGTCGTTGTTGTTATGATGACTTGGCTAGTATTGTTTATTGTGTTTGGTGTGCCTCAAAGAGACATACGACTCAGTTTTTGCATATGACTGATAACGATCTGGTTTACGGGAACTTATCTGACTTCCTGTATCCTGTATCAACGCGTGTAACTTCCTGTTCCTGTCTGCAGGACTCCCAGCCCTCCCCATTGGCCCTCCTGGCCGCCACCTGCAGTAAGATCGGCCCGGCGGTGGCCCAGGCCCCCGTCAGCGCCCCCCCCTCCCAGCCCCAGCCCCGCCGCCTGCTCCCCATCAAGCCCGCCCCCATCGCCCCCGCCCCGCCCAAGAACCTGGGCTTCCTGTCCGCCAAGGGCAACGTGATTCAGCTCCCCGCGGGCCTCGGGGGGTCCAACCCCGGCAGCCCCATCGTCCTCACCATCCAGAGCCCCGGGCGGCCCAACCAGACCACCACCTCCAACATCCAGTACCAGGTAAGACCCACCTCCCTCACATCTAGTACCAGGTAGGACATCCAGTACCAGGTAGAACATCCAGTACCAGGTAGAACATCTAGTACCAGGTAGAACATCCAGTACCAGGTAGAACATCCAGTACCAGGTAGAACATCTAGTACCAGGTAGAACATCCAGTACCAGGTAGAACATCCAGTACCAGGTAGGACATCCAGTACCAGGTAGAACATCTAGTACCAGGTAGAACATCCAGTACCAGGTAGAACATCCAGTACCAGGTAGAACATCCAGTACCAGGTAGAACTCACAGTTATCAGGACACTTGATGAGCCGGTTTCCTGGACACCGATTAAAGCCGAGTCCTGGACTAAATAGGAAAAATCTTAATCGACGCATTTGCAGTTTCATCTCGGATTAGGTTTGATCTGTTTCATCTAGGATTAGGTTTGATCTGTTTCTAGGAAACCAGCTCCATATGTGTCAAGGTCACAAAAAAGCAATTTGCAACTAACCCATTAATTGACTTTTTTTTCCATTCAGTTGATAGAGCGTAGGACTAGCCACCCTCAGGTCATGGGTCTGTGTTCCCATGGGAACCATATGTACAGAAAATGCATCTCTGTTAAACCCCGTCCGTCCCTCCCTCTGTGGTTGCCTAGGTGATGCCCCAGCTCCAGGGGACCCACTCCATCCAGATGATGCCCCAGGGGGGGCAGTTCCAGCTGATCCCCGGGACCAACCAGGCCATCCTGACCACGCCCATGTCCATGCCCGCCCCGGCCGTCACCCCGGTAACGCCGCAGAAGACGGTGGCCATCAAGCCGCGCGGCCGCAAGCCCAACAGCGCTAACGCTAACCTGGCGGCGGCCGGCGCCAACATGGTGCGCCTGCCCAGCGGCCTGACGCTGCCGCTCAACGTGGCCACAGGCGAGGTGGGCGGGGCCACGCAGATCGTCGCGGAGACGGCGGCGGTGGCCGCCCCTCCGGTGAAGGGCAGGCGGGGGAGGAAGAGGAAGGTGCCGTTAGCCCCGCCCCAGCCCGCCTCCCCCCCCATGGAGCAGATGGAGACGGTGCTGATCGAGACGACCACGGATAACATCATCCAGGTACGTCAGCCAATCAGATCAGATCAGGTTAAACTGTTTTTATAGATTCAGATTCAGGTTAAATGGAATGGTCATTGGCGTAGTACAAGTACAGAGACAACAAAACGCATTCGGCATCTAGCCAGATGGCATCTAGCCAGATAGCATCTAGCCAGATAGCAACTAGCCAGATAGCGTCTTGTCAGATAGCAACTAGCCGGATAGCCGGATAGCCAGATAGCCGGATAGCCAGATAGTGTCTAGCCAGATAGCAACTAGCCAGATAGCTGGATAGCCAGATAGCATCTAGCCAGATAGCAACTAGCCCGATAGCACCTAGCCAGATAGCAACTAGCCAGATAGCAACTAGCCAGATAGCGTCTAGCCAGATAGCAACTAGCCAGATAGCCGGATAGCCAGATAGCGTATTTCGTGCAAAATGGCAATACAAGGCCCTGAACAATATAATGAAAATACGTTTCTCACGTCCTCTCCGTGTCCACCCCCCCTCCCTCCCTCCCTCCCCTGTGTCCCCCCCCCCGCCCCATGTCCCCCTCCCTCCCCCGTGTCCCCCTCCCCCCAGGCGGGTAACAACCTGTACGTGGTCCAGTCTCCTGGCTCTGGCGGGCCGGCCATGGTGCAGCAGGTGCAGCTGGTTCAGCCCAAGCAGGAGCAGCTGGTCCAGATCCCCTCGCAGGCGCTGAAGGTGGTGCAGGCCGCCTCCGCCACGCTGCCCCAGGTCCCCCAGAGACAGACCGCCCCCCCGGAGCCCACCCAGGTACACACACACACAGTCACACACACACACACACACACACACACACACCTTTGCCACGCTGGCCCAGGTCCCCCAGAGACAGGCGGCTCCATCTGAGCCTACCCAGGTACACACACACACACACACACACACACACACACACACATACACACACACATACACACACACACACACACACTCTCACACGCCTCAACCCACACGGGTATATACACCTCAGCCTACCGACCAGCTCAGTGGCCTTGTGGTTTGGGAGGTCGTGAGTTCGATCCCCGACCGAATGATACCAAAGACTATCAAAAATGGTACCCGATGCCTCCCTGCTTGGCACTCAGCATTAAGGGTTGGATTGGGGGTAAGACCCTGCGACATACCAGCGTCATGTCCAGGGGGTGTACTTGTAATCAAGCTGCCTCACGCTACAGAAACAGGAGATAGGCTCCTGCCCTATGGACCATTAGGCTTCGAGAACCATTGGTTCTCAAGGCTACCACGCGGGTATATAAATACACACACAGGCTCACTCAAACAGACACACACACAAACAGACACACACACACACACACACACACACACCTCCGTAAACAGAGACCGGTAGCTCAACAAGTGGCCCAGATAGAGCTGACACCAGAATATACTGTAGTGATGCGGGGTTGGTTCATAACCCCCTGACCTCGTGGGTTCAACCACATAACCAGATTTATTATTAGGGTTTACGGTCAGACTCCATGGGGTTCAACCACATAACCAGATTTATTATTAGGGTTTACGGTTAGAAATATTGCACTGATGAAGTTCAAGTCGGGTGGCGGGGGAAATATTAGGGAAAACAACACATTAAGACAAACATTTTAGATTAGATTCAACGTTATTGTCATCGCAGAGTACAAGTACCAGACAACGAAATGCAGTTTAGCATCTAACCAGAAGTGCAAATAGTGATATAAAACATGCCAGTGATAAGTGATAGGTACAGTATGGCAGTTAGCGCTATATACAGGAGAGGATAGTAGTAAGCTATGTGCAGTTATGGTAGCTATGTACAGTATGGTGGATACAGCTCCATTGTCCTGTGTGCCTGAAAAGGCTCCACCATTTTCCGCCATGTTGGCCAATGTTTTAGTTTTTCACAGTCAGTTTTGAGTCGCCATCTTAGCGATCCTGCTAACTCAACAACTGCCAACTACCACTCACCACCTCGAGTGTTCCAAGTGTTCTATATGGTGTTCTACCTAGCAACAACACCCTGATTGGCTACGATAAACCAAGCGAAGCGCCAATGTTGATTCGCCCTCGGGGCGCTAAATGAAGTTAACCCCTCGCACCTCCTCAGCTGCTGATCAAAACGGCGTCGGGGGAGTGGCAGACCATCCAGCTGCAGGAAACCACCGTCTCCGCGGCGACCACCATCTCCAGCTCGATCGCGCCGACCATGACGACCGTCGGGGGGGGCAAGAGGACGCTGGCGGGGGGGCGGAAGGAGAGGACCCTACCAAAGATCGCCCCGGCGGGGGGGTTGATAGCGCTGAACGCGGCCCAGCTCTCCTCGGCCTCCCAGGGGGTGCAGACCATCAACATCAACGGGGTGCAGGTGCAGGGGGTGCCTGTTACCATCACCAACGCTGGAGGTAGGGGGGGGGCGGGTGTGTGGCTGTCTGTGTGTGTGTGTGTGTGGGTGTGCGCCTGTGTGTGGGTGTTTGGCCGTGTGTGTGTGTGTGTGTGGGTGTGGGTGTGAGTGTGGGTGTGTGTGGGAGTGTGTGTGTGTGTGTGTGTGTGTGTGTGCACTGTGCAATCGTCTGTGTTTGTGTGTGTGGGTGGGTGTGTGTGGGTGGGTGTCTGTGTGTGTGTGTGTGTGTGCGCCTGTGTGTGGGTGTTCGGGCGTGTGTGAGTGTGTGTGTGTGGGTGTGTGTGTGTGTGTGTGTGGGAAATGGTCTGTGTGTGTGTGGGCGAGTGTTGGCTTGTGCGTGTCGTTCAATTCAAGTGAAAGGAATGTCTACCTGCGTGGTGCAGCCGTGGGGCGTGTGTGGGAACCCACCTTCTGTGGAAAGTCCTCCCCACTGCTTTGCCGTGTCCTGAAAAAGAGACACATAAAGCACATTAGAATAATGATAATATATATATTGATATAATGATAACTATATATATATTATATATAATTTTAAAAATAAATAATAAACAATTAGTCTAATTTCCACATCACTGAGTGTTATGATATCTATAATAATAATAATAATAATAATAATAATAATAATAATAATAATAATAATAATAATAATAATAATAGACTTGTCATATACTGGACCTCAAATTAAAGTAAACAGAAAATATAAAACCTCCTCCTCTCTCCATCTCCCCCCCCCAGGCCAGCAGCACCTCACAGTTCAGACGGTGCAGGGCGGGGGGCTGCAGCTGAGCGGCGTGACTGCCCAGGGCCAGCAGGTGGCGATGGAGCAGGCCATCGCCCTGGAGCTCCCCATGCAGCCCGGGGAGAAGAAGAGACGCGTGGCCTGCACCTGCCCCAACTGCAAGGACAGGGACCCCGCCATTACGCGGTAACTATGCGCATGAAGGGACTAAAGCTGTCATTGCACAGAGTACAACCAAATGTATGAATGCTCTAGAGGGGGCGTCTAGGCAAGGGGTCACAGCCATCGAAGGCGACCCCGGAGCAATTAGGGGGTTTAGTGCCTTGCTCAAGGACACTTCGACACGTGGCCAGCCTGGGTTCGAACCGCTGCAAGCTGCCTTGCACTGGCCTCGCGATCATGAGACACCGGCTCTACCGGCTGTCCCAAGAGGTTCTGCAACTGGTCTGTGTCTGTGTGTGTGTGTGTGTGTGTGTGTGTGTGTGAGAGTGAGTGAGTGAGTGAGTGTGTGTGTGTGTGTGTGTGTGTGTGTCTGTGTGTGTGTGTGTCTGTGTGTGTGTGTGTGTCTGTGTGTGTGTGTGAGAGAGACTCACTGTGTTGGTGTCCTGCCCCCCAGGCCTGGCGAGGTGGGGAAGAGGAAGCACATCTGCCACATCCCCGGGTGTGAGAAGACCTTCCGGAAGACGTCTCTGCTGCGGGCGCACGTGCGGCTGCACACGGGGGAGAGGCCATTCGTCTGCAACTGGGTGTTCTGCGGGAAGAGGTTCACACGCAGCGACGAACTGCAGCGGCACGCCAGGACGCACACAGGTGGGTCACACACACACACACACACACACACACACACACGTAGGAGACACACACACACACACACGTAGGAGATATACACACACACATACACACACGTAGGAGAGACACACACACGTACGTAGGAGACACACACACACACACACACACACATACACATAGGAGACACACACACACACATAGGAGACACACACACACAAACATACATACACGTAGGAGACACACACATATGTAGGAGACATACACACACACCGGTCCGTCACACACACATAGGAGTCACATATGGGTGTATATGTAGGAGACATACACACACATGTAGATGTAGGAGAGGGAGGAGGAGTCACACACACAATGTTCAAACCACACAGACATGCTCTGGTAGGGAGATAGGGACATAAGACTTAGAAATAAATAGACACACACACACTCACACACACACACACACACACACAGGTGCATATGTACTGTATAGACACGCACCAGAACGCAGAGGTCAGCCTTTGCAAAGCTATATGCTGTTAACTATATAAAACTATTTCACAATAAGCCAAATGGTGTTCAAGTGTCATTTGCTGTACTGAGGACCTAACCACCAACCTCCATTGTCCCCCCGCTCCCCCCTGCACCCCCCCCCCCCCCTGCAGGAGACAAGAGATTTGAGTGCAACCAGTGTCAGAAACGCTTCATGAGGAGCGACCACCTGACGAAGCATTACAAGACACACATAAACACCAAGAACTTGTGAACGTGCGCCCGCGCTGGTCCCCTGGACGCTCGACTGTAAACACAGACAGGCCACGCCCCCCCGTGAACTAGACTCTAGAGAGACAGGAAGAGGAAGAGGAGAAGGAAGCAGGGACGATACAGAGGCGGGGCCGGGTCACGATGGGGGTGAACCCCCCCCCACCCCCCGAAAAAAGGCTCTGTTCACCCCCCTCGGTGGCTCCACTGCCCCCGGTGTACATACCCCGGACCTCCCCTTACAGACTCCAAACTGCTCCAGTCGGTTTATTGATGATGATGATAATAATAAGATTATTTTTTTGTATCTGTTGCTTTGTTGTTGTTTTTCTCCCCCCCCACCCCCGGACGGACGGACGGACAGACAGCACGGCAGGCTTGTATCTCCGTAGGCCTGTATGATGGGGGAAGGCGTAGCCTGTAGGATGTTTAGGAGGGGGTGTTTATAACGGACGTTAGACCCGACGTAGACGCGGGATGATGATGTCACGAGGACGTCATACCCCGAGGCGCCAGAGCCAAGCCCGAACCCCCGCCACAAGGACCGTGGGAGGGGAAAGAGAGAAGGATGGATGGATTCACTTACTGAAGCCCAAACCCCACCAGCCCCCCCCCCCCTTTCCCACCGCCCTTGATCCCAAAGGAGACTCTAGCCACTCTTGTTTCATTCCTCCTCCCTACCCAGCTCAGCAGTTGTTTTTTCTCCCCCTGTTTTTACCTTTAAACATTAACAACTTTTTGTTTTTGTTCTTGTGGAAGTTCCAGAACAGGGGAATGCAAGTTCTCAATCAAACCCATGATCACGTTCAGTGAATTACACATCGTAAAGATCACCTTTTTACATTGATGAAATGGTATTTTGACATATTATTATTGTTAAACTTAACAATCTCTCAACAAGTTAAGTATTTGGCTGATGTAGAAAGCGGCCGTGACGACCAGTATTTCAAGTCTCTGTTCCAGGCTTCAGTGTCCTAGTTTACTTTGGCGGATTACGTTTTGTGTATATTATGTTTATACAAATATACATTCATGGGCAAATAGAGATATTTATAATGTTCAGGCTCAATACCCCCTTTCAGAAGGACCCGTTGGTGTAATTGGAAAATTAAATATGAAAGTGTAATTTAAATCTTGTTTGAGTGGAGAGTTCAAGATGTTATATTGAAAGCGAATTCCTTCTAAATTGGTTTATATGGAATGCATTGGATGATAATGTTTATGCATTGGATGATAATGTTTATATCATTTTCATTTGACTTTACAAATGTAAACTCCAAATATGGTTTGGCTTGACAATCATGTCATTAGATGCAACAAATCAACATCAAATGTTTTCTCAGGCCTCTCCCATTACCTTAAACCTAAAAAGAAAATCATCAATTTGATTTGATATGTTTTGAAAACAACTCTGATTTGACAGTTGAGATGTTGGCAAGCTATGTGATGGCACTATCGCTTATCCAAATAGTTCTTTTTCTTTCAGTTTCTTTAAGACATTTGGAAGTGCGGTGCTAAACAGTATTAAGGTGTGTTTTGTTCACCTTATAAATACATATATAAATTATTTATGTAACAGCAAACATGTAACATTTATTTCATATTACCTAGGGAGGGGAGGGGACACTTTCTGGCTGAATGGTTGAATTAATTGAGTTATTTAAAGAAAGATTGTACATTTCTGAAATATTCCCCCAAAATGTCATACTTTTTTTTCTTTCTTTTTTTTACCAGATCTTCATGGTTTTTAGTTTTTTTTTTATTGGGTAACCTTTTAAGAATGGCGATCTCTGGAGCCCTAAAATGGGGTCCTGCTCTTATTTATGTTTGTTTTGTAAGTCTGAATGTGTACATACAAATGTAGGATGATAAAGTTACACTGCCAAGTATTTTGGTCAACGAGGCCAGGACCTATATTCACCAATCATCTCAGAGTAAGAGCACTGATGTAGGGTCAGGTGCTCCGCCTGTCAATATAATCTTATTCATTACGGTCAAACTGACCCTGGATCAGCCCTTCTAGTCTGAGTGGTGTTATGAATAGCGGCCCAGATGTGAAGGACGTGTGGGACTATGTACAGTGTGAGGAGATTAAAGCCCTAATGTGACATTGTATAATAGCTTCATTCCTGCTTTCTACAAGACCTCCTCTTATAGATGATCGTTTTTCTATTCGAAGTAAAGTTGCCTTAGACAGTTGCTACCCAGTATTTAAAGAGATTCCTGTCTAAAAAAAAAATCCAGGGAACGGCATTTTTTTTTTGTAGAATGAAATTCCTTTTGATTCTTTTTGTGTCTCTAACTTATGTTACATGAGGAAATAAATGCCAACGTTAATGTGCACTGATCCCAGGTTTGGAAAACAAAACAAAAAAAAGTTTTATTTTATTTTCTATTTTCTTTCTATTCTAAATAATGATCAGTGTGGTATGAGTAACCTGAGTTCTGGTCTGTTGTGATCTTAAGTGCTTCTCCCTCTCTGAATCTGGAGTTCTCTCTACATAAAGAGATCCAGTTGGTTATTTGTGACAGATCCAGTCCCTTTGTTTCTTGTTGGACAGGGTGGCCGTGTTTTATAACTTGTACGAAGGTGCTTACTACAACTGAGAGCTTGCTCCTTTTCTACAGACTTCCCCTTCAATAAAGACTTTAAACCCTGTTTCTGTGTGTCTGTCTCTCTCATCTTGAAATATTCTCTCCATCTCTTTCTTTCTCTGTGTGTGAGTGTGAAAGCACACTTAAATATAACATTTTTCTTACAGTACAGTAAGGTTTTAACATTCACTTAATAAGAAAAATAAGCATGTGATTGCTTGGCTAGAGTCACTACTCTGGCTCTTGAAGACTAGGGGGAGAGAGACTTAACCTACACATCAACATTACTAGACCCCAGTGAGATGGGGATCACTCATTTTACAAAATAAAAGCTTCTGCACGATATGCTCTTATTGTGAAGAGTTTGCATGGCACGTGACGTCATCAGAAGTCGACATATCGAGAGTGCTATCATGCTACATTCACTCTGGAGTCCAGAACCATGAACAGGTAAAACACTTCACGTTGACATGAGAGCAATTATACTAATCCTTAAGTTGCAGAGACAGGCTGGCTACAGATATATGTTATATACGTCTATTACGCAAGAACGACAGTGTTTCTATAGACAACAATAGTGAGGAATGTTGCTAGGCAGACTAACGACAGACATCTGTGTTTACTGTTTACATTCATAGTCAACATCCGGATTGTGTTGTTAGACAGCTCGTGACGTTAGAATTATAAGGTTCTATCTCCATTTTTGTCAAAATTGAGTTTTTTTCATAATCTGATCCATTAGGTGTTTATTAATGCCTGTGTGGTGTTATTTTTTAAATGTTGACATTTTTTAGTTAGTAATTAATAAAATACAAAGGTTCCATCTCACAAAACATAATGGAATGTAAAAACTTTGACGCTCAATATCTCTGAACTGCCCTAAAGGGAGATAGAACCGTATCATTCTAAACTCACGAGCTGTTACACAGTGACAGACAGAGACCCTCAGATGTTAGATGTTACTGACAGTGTTCACAGTAGAGTGGACGTTTCAACATGTTGGGCCAATACTGTAGACAACTGATGAGTGTATCTGCTTATTTGATACAGTTCATAGTACAGTACAGCTTTTGTAAACTACTACTACTACTACTACTACTACTACTGTAAAACAGATGGGATCCATATTTCACTCGTCAAGTCAATGGTGCAGTTTGTTGTTTGGGTTGAACCTTTAGCTTCATGAATGACTCTGGTGTAGTTGTTATGGCTGAGTCAGGACTACCACCGTCTGGACAGTTTCTCTACTGTAAATAAAAACAAAAAGTAATTCTTCCTTCTTTTAGCGTTGTAACTGCCATTGGCCCCTGTTCATAGCAGCATAGATTTGTTTTTCTTATGACTGATGGATAGATGACTGTTGTAAGTTGCTTTGGGTAAAGGCATCTGCTAAATGTCTCAAATGTAAATGTAAATGGGAGGATCATGGGCTCATTAATGGAATGAGGAAGGTATCAAACGTGTGTTTTATACAATTCCTCATTCCATGCCACGCATAATAATGAGCCCATAGAATTGAACGACAAAGGTATCAAACACGTAATAACAACAAGCCAGTGTCCTCCGATCTCCTCGTCCACCAGCCTCCCTTGTTATGAGTCAATCGGAAAAATATATACGTTTTAAAACCATCTGCCATTATCCAACTGCCATATCCTCCCTCAACCTCCACCCAGATGGTAGGATAGGACCATGCCGGAGGGAGGCGTGGCTGGGTTCGGCCCGGCCGAGTTGATCTCAGGGCTGTGCCACACGGGTCCAGACGACCCGTTCCCTGTATGGCAGAATGGTACCGTCAGCCCCTGCTTCAACCAGCTGGTCCTGGGGGCTCTGCCTCACGCTCTGGTGGCTGTCTGCAGTGCCTGCTACCTGAGCGCTCCAAGGTAGGTTGTACACACAACTATAGACACACACACACAGGCATGGACACACACATACACACACACACAGGCAAGGACACACACACAGGCAAGGACACACACACACACACACACACAACACACACACACACACACACACACACACAGGCAAGGACACACACACACAACACACACACACACACACACACAAGGACACATACACAACACACACACACAGGCAAGCATGGACACACACGTAGGCATGAACACTCACCCGCACACACATACACACACTCTTTATCTGAACGTAAATGTTCAATGTCTTAAATGTTTTACATACTACAGCCATTCTAGATGGGCATCCCTATCAGCTGTAATATTTAGCCAGGCCAGACACCGTCACACACACACACACACACACACACACACACACACACACACACACACCATCCGTCGGACACCCGATCATCCATGTTACCCGTCCCCAGATGCATCCTTCTGCAGTCTTCTCCTCCGTGTGGCTGGAGCCTGAGGCTGGCCTCTGCCCTGCTGCTGGCCCTTCTCTTCCTGGGGGACCTGGTCCTGGTGACCCTCCAGCACCAGGGGGACCTCCAGCACCAGGGGGCCCTCCAGCACCAGGGGGCCCTCCTGCACCAGGGGGCCCTCCAGCACCAGGGGGCCCTCCTCTACCTGAACATCCTGGTGGACGGCTCTGCCCTCCTGGCCTGGACGGTCCACTCCGGGGCCCTGCTGGTCCTGCAGCGGTCCATCTTCAGAAGAACCAGGGGTCCCTCTGTGTTACTGCTACTGGCTCTCCTCCCCGTCCCCCACCTAGCGGTCACCCTGGTGGCCTACGCCCGGGACAGCGCCTACGTGGACCTGGCCCAGCCCCTCAAGGTGGGGAGGTTGGCTCTCGTCGCGGCCCGGGCCCTCCTCCTCTCGGCCTACCTCCTGGCGTTCGCGTTCCCCTGCGTCGGCGGCGCCGGGTACACTCTGTATGTGAACGACGTGGACGGAGCCCCGCTCCTCCCCGAGAGCCTGTCCCACCCGGACACGGGGGAGATGGTGGGGGAGGACGGCAGCAGCTGCCTCTCCCGGCTCCTCTACCTGTGGCTGAACCCCCTCCTGAGGCGCGGCCGGCGCGGGGACCTGGAGCGGCCGTGCGACGTCTATCTCCTTCCCCGGCGCCTGCGCACCGGCGCCGTGCGTCGGCGGTTCCGCCGCTGCCAGGAGGACTGCCGGCAGGGGGCGGCGGAGGCGCAACGACAGGGGAGCGAGGGAGGAAGAGGAAGAGGAAGCGTCACCGCCGGGCCTGTAAGCAGGAGCCTAGAGAACGGCACCTGGACTTCCCCTCGTCAGGAGGAACCGTCGTCGGAGGCGGTGGGAGGTGAGGAGGTGGGGCTGCTTAGGGTGCTGCACAAGGCCTTCGGGCTGCGCTACTACCTGCTAGGCGTGCTGAAGCTAGCGGGCAACATGCTAGGCTTCGCGGGGCCCCTCCTCCTCAGCAGCCTGGTCGGCTACATGGAGGAAGCGGAGGCACCGGTGAGCCGCGGGGTGTGGTGCGCCGCGGGCCTGTTCTCCAGCACGCTGCTGGCCGCCCTGGTCCGGAACGTCTTCGTCTTCGAGGTCTCCAAGGTGGCGTTGTCGGCGCGCGCCGCGCTGGTCTCGGCCGTCTACGGGAAGGCCCTGCGCGTCAGCGGGTGCGGCGGGGGTCTGGCGAGCTTCACGCTGGGCGAGGTGGTGAACTTCATGAGCACGGACACGGACCGCGTGGTCAACTTCTTCAACAGCTTCCACGAGGTAAGGTGCGGCACTTGACCGCTATATCGCTGTGGCTCTGACCCCGTGCTTTGACCTCTGACCCTGTGCTCTGACATCTGACCCTCCTGTGCTCTGACCTCTCTGGCTCTGACCTCTATGTGCTTTTACCCTGTGCTCTCTGACCCTGTGCTCTCTGACCTTGTGCTGTCTGACCCTGTGCTCTTTGACTCTGTGTATGCATGTGTGATTACTCTACACGGGTGTCTGTTTGAGAAGGCAGGAGTGGGGGGGGTGTGGGGCTAACATAATACCAATGACCCTGTGTAAATGAACAAACAAACAGACCTTCCTCTGTGGTTCCTCTTCAGGTGTGGAGCCTTCCCTTCCAGTTCTCCATCGCCCTCTACCTGCTCTACCTGCAGGTGGGCGTGGCCTTCCTGGGGGGGCTGGGCGTGGCCCTGCTGCTGGTGCCGCTCAACAAGCTGCTGGCGTCCCAGATCCTGGAGAACAACAAGCACATGCTCAGGCACAAGGACAGCAGGGTCAAGGTGAGGTGGAGTCCACTAGGGGGGGCGTCTCAATGGTCTAACATGGCTCTCTCTCCTGGTGTCCTTTTCCTTTTCCATCTGCACTTCCGCCGTCTTAGTGGTTCAAGTTGGTTTTTGAAGTTATTGCTCCAGTGTTTTATTCAGTGGATGCAGTAAATCCGATATACAATTATGATGTCGATGACTTGTTGGTCTTCTTCGTCGTAGATCCACTAGAATGTTTCCCTGAGCAAAGCCACAAAACAAAAACACACAGAAGGGTTCGTATCGATCGTATCTTTTGAGAGTCCGTGGATTGCAGTGCTGTGTTTCGTCTGGACACTGCCAGTGTGAACAGCTCTGGAAGTGGATATCAATAACACTTCTGTGTCTCCCCCGTCCTCTCCCTTGAGACGTATAGTGTATGCGGTGTAGAGTCGACAACTTTCTCACTACCAAATACGAGACAAAAGATGGCGTGCCACTGCACGGGCGGGGGGGGGGGGGGGGGGCAGGGTTTGCAGGAATTCGCTCATTTACGCTATACGTACGCATGAGGAGCCTGTGAGTGATGAGCCTGTATTTTGGCCCAAAATACAGGACATCCCAGCTAATACAGGACATACCAGCTAATACAGGACATCCCAGCTAAAACAGGACAGTTGGCATGGCAACCCTAATGTGGAGTTCAAATGAAACTGCTTGCCTGATGTTCACCTGAACTTCACCCTCTGTCTTGTCTGTCTGTCTGTCTGTCTTGTCTGTCCTTCCAGCTGATGACTGAGGTCCTGTTTGGCATCCGGGTCATCAAGTTCTACCACTGGGAGGACCACTTCTCCCAGAAGATCTCCGACTGTCGCAGGCAGGAGCTGAAGCACCTGAAGGCCCTCAAGTACCTGGACGCGGTGTGTGTGTACACCTGGGCAGCGCTGCCCGTGGTCATCTCCATCCTCACCTTCGTCACCTACACGCTGCTGGGGAACCAGCTCACCGCCGCCAAGGTGAGGAGGCGTCACGGGCGGCCATCTTGGGTCTCCGTTCACTTTCATTCAGCGCCGAGGGGGAGTGAAGTCGTCCAGATTGTCAACCTTCTAGAGCGCAGAGGGTGACTGTGTTCACCAAAGATGCATACATTATGCTGCTTGGTTTTTGTAGCCAATCAGAGTGTTGTTGCTAGGTAGATGCCACATAAAGCACTTGGCACTCTAGGTAAGGTGGTGAGTGTTCCAGAATTGTTTGGCAGTTGGTGAGTTAAACAAGACTATGCTTGTAATAATCACATTACATTTCTCACAGATTCATATCCCATTTCCCCAATGAAAAAAGCCAAGCTTTTAAACGTCAGTGGTTGTATTGAGTTGAGAGATATTCAGACACATTATTAATAGAAGTGTGTCAGACTCGGTCCCGTTTGATTGGTAGATGACCTATTTTGAGGGGTCTTTGATATTGTTTCTTTATTTCTTTGTGTCTCAGAGTAACAAATAAAGCAACAATATCAAAGACCCCTCAAAATAGGTAATCTATTCTGACACACTTCCAATAATAATGTGTCTGAATAGCTCTCAACTCAATGCAATCACTGAAGTTCATTTATTTAACCACGTTTTTATTTAACCACGTTTAACAACGTTTTTATTTCTGTTTGTGCTAATAATAATAATCACATTTTACATACAATGTGCCTATAACTCACTTGTTTAAACATTTGTTACAAGATTTCTTTTGGTTAATGAATTGATTTCTTATGCTTCCTCCTCCTCCGCCCCCCCTAGCCTGTCCCAACCTCTCAACAGAAGTATTCTATGTATCTAAGCTGTTGGAGTATACAGTTAAAAGAAGACAAAATGCTTCCTTTCCAATACTTATTGAGGGCACTGTCTGTTAGTCTGGGGCTAATGCAGGGTTGTCCTCCCCCCAGGTGTTCACCACCCTGGCCCTAGTGGGCATGCTGATCCTGCCCCTCAACAGCTTCCCCTGGGTGCTGAACGGGACCTTGGAGGCCAAGGTCTCCCTGGACCGCCTCCAACGCTTCCTCCATCTGCCCAACCAGGACCTCCACGCTTACTACAGCCAGGGTAGGGCTAGGGGACTGGGAGGGGGTGTAGGGTAGGGGTGGGGTGGAGGGTGTGTGTGTGTGTGTGTGTGTGTGTGATTGTGTGTGTGATGTGTGTGTGTGTGTGAACTTCCTCCATCTGCCCAACCCGAACCTTGATGCATACTACAGCCAGGGTAAGGGGACCTGGAGGGTGTGTGTGTGTGTGTGTGTGTGTGTGTGTGTGTGTGTGTGTGTGTGTGTGTGCTTGCATGTGTGTGTATGCGAGGGCTAGAAATAGACGCTTGTAAGATCTAAATAAGCTTTTATGTACGCCTCTCAACTGACACCAAGGCTCCATCCACAGAGGCTCCTGAGGACCCCCAGACCACCATTCTGATGGACGGGGGCACGTTCTCCTGGCAGGGGCCGGGGGGGGTGGAGGGACCGGGGGGGGTGGAGGGACCGGAGGGGGTGGGGGGGCCGGAGGGGCCAGGGGGGCTGGAGGGGGCAGGGGGGCCGGACCCCCCCTCAGAGGGAGACACTAGGCCTGCGTTCTCCAAGGGGAGTCTACTGCTGCAAAGCCTCAACCTCAGGGTCCCCAAGGTGTGTGTCCTGCTGCATCACACACAGTATGTACAGTATGTCAGGGGAGGCTGGTGGAGGTAGAAATCAGAGGACGGGCTGGAGTGGAATAGGGGAATGGTTTGAAACGTGCGTGTCTGATTCCGTTCCATGCATTACAATGAGCCCGTCCTCTGATCTCTACCTCCACCAGCCTCCCCTGGTGTATACTCAGGGGTGAATTCTATCTCTAGCCCATTAAAAAGTCACAGACAGCCTACAACACCGCTAAATAATTTCTCTCCATGTCCTCCAGGGGTCTCTGGTTGTTGTGGTGGGGAAGGTGGGCTGTGGGAAGAGTTCCTTACTGGCAGCCCTGACTGGAGAACTCCACCGGTAAGACTTCAACTTAGGCTTAACTCATTCAGTGCCGGGGGGGTGAATAAAGTCGCCCAAATTCTGGTCAACATTATAGAGTTCCCAGGGTGACTTGATTCACCCAAAAAAAAGCATAAATGATGATGCTTAATGTTGTAGCCAATCAAAGTGTTGTCGCTAGGTAAACACCACATGGCACGCTAGGCGGTGAGTGTTCTGGAATGCTTTGGCAGTATGGTGAGTTGTTATGTTCCTCTAAGTTACTTCACGAGATCAGATGAACTGAAAGATGACAACTCTCCGAAACAGAAACTGTGACACTTGCTGGGAGCTTAGTGAAGGGAAAAGGTTGCCAGATGTTACCAGCTTCATGAAGCTCAACTAAACATTTTTTTTTTACGTGTTACTTGATGACTCTCTTCGGTCTGCAGGCGTGCAGGTGTGGTGTACGTCCAGGGCAGAGAGGAGGGCTTCGGCCTGGCCGCCCAGGAGCCCTGGATCCAGCATGCAACAGTGCGTGACAACATCCTGTTTGGAAGGAAGTACGACAGCTCCTTCTACCAGGCTGTGGTGGAGGCCTGTGCCCTCACAGACGACCTCAATGTAATATATCTACATCTCTCTTTCTCTCAGTCTCTCTCTCTCTCTCCTAGTCTTGCCCAGTGCTCTTTATTGTTCATAGATGACAGATGAGTCAAATCTCTCTCCCTCTCCCTCTCTCTCTCCCTCTCTCTCCCTCTCTCTCTTCCTCTCTCTCTCTCCCTCCCTCCCCCTCTCCCTCTCTCCCTCTCTCTCCCTCCCTCCCTCCCTCCCTCCCTCTCTCTCCCTCCCTCCCTCCCTCCCTCCCTCTCTCTCTCTCCCTCCCTCCCCCTCTCCCTCTCTCTCTCTCTCTCCCTCCCTCCCCTCTCCCTCCCTCTCTCTCCCACCCTCTCCTCCAGTCTCTCTCCCTTTGTGTAACGGTATTGTTCAAATATTGCTGCTGCTGCATTACTCTTCAGAACGGAACACACACACACACACACACACACACACACACACACACACACACACACACACACACACACACATACACACACACACTTATTGCAACAGCGTGTGTGTTGTGTGTTGTGTGTGTGTGTGTGTGCAGATCTTGCCGGCCGGTGACAGGACAGAGGTGGGGGAGAACGGAGTGACTCTGAGCGGCGGACAGAAGGCTCGTCTGGCCTTGGCCAGGGCTGTTTACATGGTAACCCTGGCAACCTAACTGCCATCTGCCCCATGTTCTGTTCCACCATCAGTCCAATCCAACTTCGTTAGAAAAATAAATAGCAAATTGCTTTTGTTTTGTTTTTAGTCTGGATAGCATTGGACGTACAGTGATTTGAAAAGTCTATTTCTTTGTTGTCTGTCACACACACACACACACACACACACACACACACACACACACACACACGCGCGCGCTAGGAGAAGGACATCTACCTTCTTGACGACCCTCTGGCAGCAGTGGACAGCGATGTGGCTCACCACCTCATGGAGAAATGCATCTTGGGAATCCTCCGGAGCAAGACCAGAATCCTTTGCACTCACCGCATAGAGTTTGTGGACAAAGCTGATCTGGTGGTTCTGATGGACAACGGAACAATTATCAAAACCGGTAACTAAATCTCAAGGTTTTTATTTAGTCGGGGGCTTTGAATGAATTAGGTATGCTTGGTTGTCAAGGTTTCTTAGGTTACGGAAGTTGCCTAGGTTACGTATGTTCTGAAGTTGGTTACAAAACGTTGAGATACTTGCCTTTTGTTTTCTACAGGGTCAGCGGCAGAGGTCCTTCCATTGGTGGAAGCCGTGCCTAAACACCGCAAGAACCACAGCAATGCTAAGGAGAAAGGTGCCTGTTAGAAATATTAGAATGAATATCCATTTTGTCCGCCATCTTTGGTCATTCACACAGCATACACCCTATGGTACTGTAGGGGTAAACAGGCATTCTTCTAATGTATATGTAAATATGACCATTCATCTCATTACAGTATGTTGCTGTATATTATTTTATTTTATTACAGTATGTTGCTGTATATTATATTATTTTATTACAGTTTGTTGCTATATATTATATTGTATTATTACAGTTTGTTGCTGTATATTATATTATATTATTACAGTTTGTTGCTGTATATTATATTATATTATTACAGTTTGTTGCTGTATA